>NW_017802958.1:439681-478211 GCF_001625305.1 Branchiostoma belcheri
CCGAATTCCTTTCTTATTACGTCACGCGCGCGCGCCCCCACAGTACTTTCCTATGGGGACCGCTAAAAAAGCAAATAAAACGATTGTAAAAGCTTGTATCACAAAAATTTAAAAACGCCTAGGGGTATTTGCCCACTGTACCTCCATACCAAATTTCAGGACCTTAGGCCCTAAAATGAAGAAGCTGAATCCATTTAAAAAATGGCAGGAGGAGGAGAAGAAGAAGAAGAAGAAACATCAGAAAAAGCAATATGGTTTCACCACACCACTTCGTGGTGTGGTGAACCCATAATAAATTAACATTATTGGAAGTTATTATCCGTCTCCATGTTTTCATTTAGTACTGAATGCCTGTTGTGTTGAAAAATACTTGTGAGATCCCACAATCTCAAGATGGGACCGTATCCATTTCAATCATACAAAGTGAAACAAAGTTTCATTTAACCGTACGAATTGACGAAGAAAATGTGTCTGAAACACACGTGTATGGCATGGTATCATGCCCGTAGCCAGGATTTTGAATGGGGGGGGGGGTTCTTCCCACTGCTAGAGGGGACCTCGAGCGGGCGCGAGGTTCCTAGGGGGGTTCGGGGGCATGCTCCCCCGGAAAATTTTGACAAATGAATCTTCTAAAATGGCATTTCGTGCATTTTTGAGAGGATTTCCAAGAAAAAATCAGAGATAATTCTTTATTCAATGACAAAGGGAGCAGTTTTTCTACGATTGCACTCCATCTTTTCAAGAAAAATCTTGGACCTTTACATAAAAAGTGGACAAAAAGTGGACCTTTACATAAAAAGTGGACCAAAAAGTGGACCTTTGAGCCTTTGACCCCCCCCCGGCTACGGGCATGTATCAAAAATGATCTAAAAAGGATGTAACTGCTGTGACCCATGGCCAAGTGTATTGTTATTCCATGTTAAAAACCATATATATATCTAGAGAGAGAGGCGTGGCTTGCAAATTGTCTACATTATTATTGACTATTGATAGCTGACGATTATTCCACTCTCTCATGGGGGTAGCTAGAACCCCAAAATGAAGAAAGGTCATTTTCAGTATTAATTCAACACGCGTAAACCCTATCATGCCATACGGTCACCTCGAAACTGACGAGAATTCACCCACCCACCCCCCATTGGTGCTTTAAACTAATTACATTCTAGTCCTTGTTTAAACCTAGCCTTGGCTCAACTGTAGCGCCTCGGCACAAAAGGCGCTTTCGCACAAAGGCTGATGGGAGATGTTGACACATGTAACGTTACAGGTAAATATACATGTACCTTTGGAATCATGAGAAGTGCCAAAGGCTAGACGGAACGGTGTGAGAGACGCCTTCTTCTTTTGGAAGAAATAACGCTTATCAGACTGTAACAGTGCGGTAAGATAAATACTAGTATAAGCTTCTACGAACCTGACCTACACATAATTGTAGTCTAGATACTGCGGCACAATCTGTACGTGGGGACACCCGTGTCCATAATATCACCAGGGTCCATAATATCGCCACCTTGAGAAATAGTGTGCTTTAAGATATCTTTACTGCAATATACTTTTGGTACGCACTCCTTCACACCTCAAATGTACATACCTAGGGTATGTTGCAGTAAAATATCTTTAAGCACACTTTTTCTGAAGGTTATGGACTATGGACTATGGACAATATTAAGGACTTTGGTGATATTATGGACACAGATGTATATATGTGTTTATGCATATGGTTCAGCCTACTAATGAAGGTTAGACATCCAGGTAAACGATACTTAAAGACCACTCAAACTGTAATACTGGATATTCATAGAGTGCATCACTATTTCATAATTTATAATTGCAAAATAAGCTACTACGTACGAACCTGACCAACTTGTAATTGTATTCTAGATAGCACAAACTGGATATTTCATAACCTATGTCTGCTATTTCCTGTTGTAGAGTGAATGGTGTTTGTACATATTTGTATATAGTGTGTTTCTGTGTACCTGTCCTGTCTTGTTTTTTAACCAATTGTAAAAATCAATTACATAATTCAGGGGTGCATTAGCATTCTATATTCCATGCTTTTGTATGATTTTGTTGGATTGAATAAATAAATTGAATATGTGTTCGTGTATATGACTCAGTCTACTTTGATGAAGGCTAGACATCCAGGTAAACGATACTCAATTTTTCTGGTAATTCTTTTCATGAAGTAAGTTGAATCTATCCTATCCCAAAGTACACCGATGTGCTTGTTTTGTACCGTAGGCTGCCGCTAGTTACAGCTACATATAAATTGTAATCATGGGCGTTACCCGTAAATAAAATAAGAGACGCCTCACGTAGCTTGTTTGGGGGCTATTTTAAATGCTTACAATTTGAAATGTTGACGAAAATGTGTTCAGAAATGACAGTAAATGTCAATATCAGACAAGTGTCCTCATCCAGAGTTTTTTGTTATATTTTGTCGCCCTGAAATATCATTTGATGCTTTTAATGTCACGTTTTAACCTACATGTACATGTCGGGGGAGAGACAATAGTAATATATCACAGTGCATTACGATTAATAATTTATCATTACAAAAGCCACATTGCCCCGACGGCAGTGACGTTATAGGACTGTTGGGGTGAGGTGATACGTTTTGCAACGTTTTGCAAGATATGACTTGTACTATCATGAAAGTTTATCTGTGTCGGTAGTTACATGTTTAAAGTTAAAACTTTTGGTCCAACACAAAAAATTCTCTCACCTAGAGCTTTCGACCGGTGACTCTGGTCTTCCTCACTAGACTGACCCAGTGATGTGTGACGTCAACACTGGGTCAAAGGTATCTTCAGCAATATGATGAGGAGTCACAGGCTCATAAAGCTGGTGGTTGCGACGTCAATGGTGGCCGTATACGTTTACGTATCATATAGACTGCTCTCTTCAACGTCTATGTCAACTATGTGAGTACTAGATAATGTTCAGCAAAAATACAGTGTGTGTTTTGTTTGATAACCTTTTACTTGTGGTATGTATTTACTTGCATTTAACCCTATTCAGACCTGCCTTTTTTGGACAAGCTCAAACGGGGGGGGGTGCTTTTGAGGCCAGCCCCCTGTAACTCAACAACCACTTATCGTAGGGCCACCAAATTTTCATATGAACGTTTTATGTGAAAAAAACACGTGGTTGATACGAAAAACACAAGAGCTAGTTATATGGTCCGCCATCTTATAATAATAATTGTTTATTGATTGATCGATGTGTACAATCTCTAGCATGTGGCAGCGCAACTAAAAAAGTAGCGCTGAATTATATGCTAGTGTTTAAAAACAGAGAAACAAATATTGCACAGTTAACAAATAGACAACTAAACAAGTGTTTCACAGTTAACATATAGGCAACTAAAAAGTGTTAACATATAGGCAACTAAAAATTGTTATTTTCGAAGTGACAAAGCAGGTACTGATACCACCAGTGAATATTCAGTCTCTTGAAGAAATGCAGCCAATATCCTTTGATGCATATGAAAATATGCTGTTGTTGTTACCTGTACTGCAATACCAAACAAGCGAAAAATTGCAGCTATGTGGAGTTTGCAGCTCGCCTATGGCATTAACTGTTAATAAATAATCATAAACAGGTATGGTGACAGACAATTGTAACAGTACCGGTACATGTATAAGCTTGTCAGCCTTTTGAATAATTGTTTCAAACCATGAAATCTTCTACCACAAATGGTTTGGAATTGTAATGTTTATATTAAATTTGATAAAGGTCAACCCTGACCTGGTCCGAGGTGGAAAATTGGCTACGAGTCACTGAAATATGCCCTCAAATTTGCATAATTGCGATGGCGGTTACAACCTTAAATGTAAATGTTCATGAGCACCGTTCTTGTTGTGGTATACTAACAACCATATAGAAAAATGCTGTTTAGAAACTACAAAGCATGCACTAGTATTACCCGTATTGCTAGGTTCACACATTTTACTGTAGAGCTAGAAAAAAAATGGAAAAGTTTTAGGCTTTGCTTTATTTTTGACTTACTTATGTTTTTAGGCTATCTTCTTTTTTGTCCCGGTACAAACATGTATGTTTTTTTACAACAGTCAAACAGTAACTGCCTACTGCCTGGACAATTTGATGCTATCTTTGTAGCCATCAAAGATCTGCTTGGAGATTATGCAGGTCCAACTTTTCAACTGTTTGACAGCTTTCTAGCCTGATAAATGCATCAGTGATCCTTCTTTTTTTTAATCATAGGGTGACAATGGACCCAACCTAGTGAAAACTGAAACAATACATCTCACTGGGTTCTCTTTGTGTAATCGGCACGCAATTTTATACGCCGTCTGTGGGCATGCCCGTGTTGATGCACGAATGTGTATTTTTGCCGTTGCTGCTTTCGCGGTCAATGTAATATTGCAGACGCACCCCTACAATTACGAGGCGAATTGGAATGGTCCAAGAAAACGCGTTGTTTGGAATAGCAGGTGGGGGGGTGGGGGGTGGAACTTCATGCAGATACGGGGTGGTTTTGATAAGTGGTTCCAGATGTTTTTGCCCATGCTTAAGAGATGGCAAGTTTTTTGGAAGATGTTCGCAGCCAAAACGCATTCTTCCGTACGTCGCATTTCTGTGTAATTGGTGTAAATCGCATGTGGTGTGGCATTATGTCCGCAATGATGCACGTCTTTTTATTTTTACCGTAGCTGTTTTGATATTGGAGTAAATGCTTATTTTCGAAACATCCCTACTTTTACAATCCTGTGGAATAGGCCGTAGGTTTAGGCAGTTGTCTGGTAGCAGAGGTTCTCTAAGCAGATATCCCGGGTATCTGACCGGCGGAAGTAACACCCGAGGTGCTGCCGCGACTGTTGCTGGAATATTGATAGTCCGATCTTTATGTGAATGCAATGATTGTGTGTGTGTAATCAAAATGAACTTCAAACTTGAAGCACAGTATCTTTACACGCCCTGGGAGCAGTAATGGATTTAGGTCTTTTTATGTTTTATGCTTGTGACGCGCCCTCATTGCATTAACCGTTGCCTAATTATAATGTCTGCACAGTAGGTCTGGCGTTGACCCTTGGGATTGTTTTTGTTGAAATATATAAATCTTCACGGAGGATTGTCACCTATGGCTTTTTGTTCACATTTGTCGGCATTCAATGTCATGCCATTTCTTGAAGCCCAGACATTTAATTGATCAAGAAATGGTTGATCTTGGATTTTGACCGATGACGTCATCAAATTAGCCTAAATTATGAATATTTAATGAGGGAAATTATATATAATTATATAAACTGTTAAAAAGAAAGTGTGATTTAACATAGAACCTAGAAAATTTTAATGTTTGAATCAAAATAACTGATTTTTTCCAAAAACTGCCTGTCAGAAACCCGTTGCCATGGCAACACAAAAAATTAGGAATTTATCTAATTAATATGAAATTGTTGCCAGATGTTTTATAGGAAAAGTCACCAAATTTGACGGTTCTAGCGCAAGCCGTTTTGGCGATTTCTGAGATGAAAGAGGGCGCGGGCCTCAAAAGCCCCCCCCCCTCCGCCTCAATAGGGTTAATAGGGTTTAAGTGTATTCTTTTTTTGATAGCTGGCACGTTTTTTTGTGTGTGGTTTTTAACGGTATCGCTAAATGCAAGGCCAATTATATTTGGCCACTTCTAGGCATAGAGCTAGAGGTACTTAAGGGAGTATATTGTAGCTATGTCAGAAGATGGCGGTGGACCTTTGTTTTGAAGCTTTGTGGATTGTAATCGGACGGAAAGCAGCTGTTTGGAAGAGAGTTCCATAATTTTGCAGTCCGGGGAAAGAAGCTGTTGTTGTAATATGACTTGGAGACAGGTATGTTAACGGTGTATTGATGAGAACTTGTTTTGTATATTAGGCCGAGAGCCAGAAAGTCAAATAGGACTGTGGGCACATCGACTCGTCTGGACGTTCATGCTCCCATCTTGACGACACAGAAGCAAAACTGGACGAAATACTTCAAGATCAGGTTAGTTACCATCGGTAAAGAGAGATATGTGTGTAAACCATTAAGATATTTGCTTGAAGGTTGGTCCTGGCTTATGTAATAACGTATTAGTAATTGGCTTGTCCCAATGACTGGAGTCCAGACAGACTAAGATAACATAATTTGTTTTTGCTCAGTTTCCTCTTCTTCTTCTTCAAAAAGTGACGTCTGACCTGACTGAACCAGATTGTCTCTCACCATGGTAACTGGTGTTGGATTACATAATGTTACAATTTTATAGTAGGAGGGATTTAGACAAAGTAAGTCACTGTTTTTGCTCAGTTTCCTCTTCCTCTTCTTCTTCTTCAGTGACCTCTGACCTGACTGAACCAGATTGTCTCTCACCATGGCAACTGGTGTTGGGTTACATAATGTTACAATTTTATAGTAGGAGGGATTTAGACATAGTCACTGTTTTTGCTCAGTTTCCTCTCCCTCTTCTTCTTCTCCAAACAGTGAACTCTGACCTGAATGAACCAGATTGTCTCTCACCATGGCAACTGGTGTTGGGTTACATAATGTTACAATCTTATAGTAGGAGGGATTTAGACAAAGTAAGTCACTGTTTTTGCTCAGTTTCCTCTTCCTCTCTTCTTCTTCGGTGACCTCTGACCTGACTGAACCAGATTGTCTCTCACCATGGCAACTGGTGTTGAGTTACATAATGTTACAATTTTTTAGTGGGAGAGATTTAGACATAGTCACAATAATTTCTACTCGTCCTCCAGAAAGGCCTTGGAGGGGGTTTTCAGCCCCAGAATTCGAATCGTCAGGGCGACCACAAACACCGGCAGTTTGAACAGTTGTCTTAAAGACGCCGCCAGGAAGAAGGAATGTTCTGAGATTACTCCAATACGTCGCTACAGCACATGCGCATTGGTTGGAAACAGCGGCATCCTCTTGAATAGCAGTTGTGGTGACGAGATTGACACACACGACTTTGTTATCAGGTACACGAGGTATATTTATTATGTTTACCGAAGGAAAACATATTGTTTTCGCTACGTTTCCTCTTCTTCCGTTCCAAACATTGACCTCTGACCTGGCCAATGACCTGATTTGTTGACGTCTGTCACCATGGTAACTGGCGTTGGGTTACATAGTGTTGCAATTTTATAGTAGGAGGGATTTAGACTCCTCTCTGACCATATGTATGAATTTATTTGAGTAAGAATTAACACAGAGCAGACCATATGCGAAGGTAAATATTATGCATTTGCTTTGCAAATGTTACCTTTCTAGTTTTACTTCTGCATGTATATATACCTGTAGCTGCATATAGTTCCTAATATTTACTAAATCAATAAATGTTTAAAGAGACACGGGTCTCATCTGACGTTCTAGAGCTGTTGTAGGAAAGAAGATATACATATACCTGTAATGTAAAATACATTGTTTCTGATCTTGAAAGTTCATCTGTGTTGGTAGAAGTCATTATGAAGTAAGTTTAAACTGTAATTTCCAACACAACAAAAATTGGACTCACCCAAATTTTCGACTGTACAACTCCAGTCTTTTTCAAGGAATGAGCAATCCACCGCTTCCGTGACGTCACGCAGATAACACACGTGACTCCGTGAGCAGTGGATCATAGGTTGCAGAAAGTCTGTGGCAGAAAGCCTGATGTAGATGGCCTCTTTAATCCCTCGTGCAAAAAATTCCGGTTCTGTGTCCAAGATTTTTACTTTGTCCAGTGAGACTGAATGTCCAGGGGATTCTATATGTATATGTTGTGAAACCTCAGAGGTAGTTGAGCTAGGTCGTTTGTGTTCTAGGAACCTATGATCCACTGCTCACGGAGTCACGTGTGTTATCTGCGTGACGTCACGGAAGTGGTGGATTGCTCATTCCTTGAAAAAGACTGGAGTTGTACAGTCGAAAATTTGGGTGAGTCCAATTTTTGTTGTGTTGGAAATTACAGTTTAAACTTACTTCATAATACATTGTTTCTGGTTGTGTACCTTGTACATGGTAGGTGTCTACATGAGCCCTTTTGTCCCAAGCATCTATGTGGGCTGGACTTCACATACGATGTGATAAGTTTTGGTACAATCGGGGTCGTGCACGTGTGGCGTAGCGGTAGCGTCTTCGGCCCAGACTCGAGAGGGCGAGGGTTTGAATCCTGCCCGATGCCACCGATCTTGTGCCCTTGGGACCGACCTTGTGCCCTTGGGAAAGGCACTTTACACGACTTTCCTCACTTCACTCAGGTGTAATTGAGTACCTAGCTTCGGTTAGGGACGTCCCTCGGATAGGACGTTAAATGGAGGTCCCGTGCCTGGGAGAACTACACCCCACGAACGTTAAAGAACCCACCACACTTACCGAAAAGAGTAGGGGACCTTAATTCCCGGTGTGAGTGGTTCGAACCTTACAGTCTGGTCTCGGGGTTGACATCTTTGAAGAGGTGATAGTCACCTGTTACGTCAATCCTTCCACCAGTTCAGTTCAGGTCATCCTCTATTGAGGTGCCATTAAATCCTTCCACAAATGTGGTAAATCGTCATAAAATAATAGAATAAAAATGAAATGTCTTCAAATATATAGCATTGATCTATTTCTAGATTCAACCTGGGGCCCCTTCACGACTACTGGAAGGATGTTGGACGACACGTTAACATGACCGTCATTAACAGGGAGATCGTCAGGAAACTGTTTCCCATGTTCAGGGAAAACAAAACCTCCGAACTTCTGAATCTCCTCCGGCCGTTCAACAACTCGGTGTTGCTGCTTTCAAAAGTAAGGCCACACTGACTTAATTTTATGGATTGAATCCTCTGAAGACCCCCAAACTAGCGCGCGCGGGCGAGTAAAATAAAAATCCGGCCCAAAATAAAAATCCTACTAAACCACAGGAATACAGGGGGAAAGCTGGTATTGTGAATTTGCGGCAAAACGTAGCGGCATATACGACAAGCATGCTGGCTTTTTGCGGAATTTATGAATCGGCACTGTGCGTATGTGCTGAGTGAGGTCTTGAGTCGTGGAGCTTCGGTAGCCTGGATGCCATCCTCCGGATTACCACCGGCTCCGTATTGTCGCTATATAGCAAGCTACCATGGACTACCCAGGCCTAAAGCCAGGTCAGAGCCTCGGATGACGTGATTTTTTTTTTGAGAACAGGTAAATATCAATGCGCATCCATAGAATTAATTCGGCGTGGACTAAGTTTCTTGTCACTCCCATCCGCCTGATGGTGATCGGTGTCTCTCTGATGATAACTCTGTCTAGATCTGTGATCTAATGAATGAAATATCTCAGGCTGGTTTCCTGTACAAAGCTCCTATTTTCTGTTGCATGCTTGTAATCTCCAAGCAGATTATTAAGAAATGAAATACCTTTATTGTACATTCATGCCACGACGGGCTAGGTACGGGTCAAGACTTAACACATAACAGACGTATGTAGAAAAGTGGAGACAAAAGATACACTACTTGACTTAGACATACATACATAAGGAACATACAAGGGTACTATACTATAGGCTAATACAAAGTGTTCTAGTTACTGAGCTAATACAGAGTGGTCAGCTTCTTCTGGCTTTTTTTGTACAGTGGAAAATGTGGGAACAGATCATGTTTGTGATACAGGGTTTGTCTAGACGCATCAAAAATATAAATTCATCGTTTGCATTTATTACGTGTTCAAAGTATAGAAATAAAGGTGTAACCAACCGGCAAGTATACAACAGTATACAATCATTAGTGCACTATTCGAAGCGTTTGCCCGTTAGTTACGACTTTGCCAAAAACAATAGCTATGTTATCAAAAGCCAATGCAAAAATATAAAAAAAAGGAGTAACAGACGTTGCTTTTGACTAAAATTTTAATTTGGTTGACCACTATCTCATGAAACAACGTTCCAAAGAAAATGTTTCCTTTTCCACATGTAGGGAGGCGGGAATACAAGGTTCTGGAATGAATGTAAATCCATGGAGAACCTCCTGCGAGAGCGGGGCTTGAACTTGACGATTGCCCTGTCAAACTATAATGGAACCAGGACGGATAAGAGGTCAGGACTAAGTTTGTTACCTCCATGGAGGTATTGTTTTTGGCGCGTCTGTGTGTGTGTGTGTATGTGTGTGTGTGTGTGTGTGTGTGTGTGTGTGTGTGTGTGTGTGTGTGTGTGTGTGTTTCGCACATTTGTAGTCAGCATAACTTTAGAACGCCTTTATGGATTGTGATGATATTTGGTATGCTGGTAGGTCTTAGGAAGCCAAAGGTCAAGGTCAAATAAGGGCCTCCTGGTTGCTGACCTTGGCCTGCAGCAGAACTTCCGGGTTTTATATCTTTTTGCAAGGCAGGGAAAACAGATGTGCAAGTTTAACATGCAACAAAACACCAGCTGTGGAGGCAGTGCGCCTGCTACGGTTTGATTAATGAGGTTCTCCCTCTGGAATAGGCTACAGGAATAGGCTACAGGAATAGGTTCAGTTGACCATATCTATAACAGCCTGACCTATTTCAGGCCAAAGGTGCTACTATGTGTTTGAAAACAAAAACCTGTGTTATTTTGTTCTGTACTGTAGTGTACTGTGTAAAAACATTTACAAAAACTCATATATTTCATGGAGGTATGAGATCTCCGAATTCTTGTTGGAAATGTCTTTTCTAGAAATATTATTGATTGAGTCTAAACTTTAAAGGTCTGAAATGATGTCATTCTTATTGAAGGTCATCGCAGTTTCCTCCTGTTTGGTATACTTATTGTTTATTTATTATTTATATTTATAGACCAATCATGTTACATGCCAAGTTGCCAACCCAGCTAGGCTAAGACTAGCCTTGCTTTAATTATTTCTTCAATGGCTATCATAGTAAGGATACAGTCCTTGAGAGTCCAGGAGTCACTGCTAACACTTACGCCTTTATTCCACCAACAGGTTATGGTCTGTTTAAAGTTAAAACTTTTGGTCCAACACAAAAAATTATCTCACCTAGAGCTTTCGACCAGTCACTCTGGTCTTCCTCAGTAGACTGACCCAGTGAAGCTTGTAACGTGGCTTCTTTGAAGTGTGACGTCAACACTGGGTCAAAGGTGTCTTGTAGACGATATCGGCCCCCGTCGCGGTTCAATGTAGGGTGATGGGCCCTGATGTAAATGGCTTCCTTCACCCCTCTCAAGAAATAGTCTTGTTCAGTGTCAAGAAGCCACGTGACAAGCTTCACTGGGTCAGTCTACTGAGGAAGACCAGAGTGACTGGTCGAACGCTCTAGGTGAGAGAATTTTTTTGTGTTGGACCAAAAGTTTTAACTTTAAACATGTAATTACCAACACAGATGAACTTTCATGATAGGTTATGGTCTGGTCTTGGCGCGAAACTCAACTCCGTCACAACCACCGGTCTGCTCCTTCTGGGGGAGGCGATAACGTTCTGCGATCACGTCACACTGTTCGGTTTCTACCCGTTCAACAAGGACCGCCAGAACCACACGATTCCCTACCACTACTGGAGAGACTTCACAACACTTCCCTCCAAAACACCTCACAAATTTGTGACTGAGTATAAGCTACTTGAAGAATTAGACAAGGAGGGGATTATAAATCACACAGTGGACTGTAATGCCATGCATTGAAGGGACCACAGAACATATGGAAAATGAACAAGACGGCTTTTTTCAGACGTATTTAAGCATACCTTAAAGCATGCGTAAAGGTTTCGTCTTTTTTAGGCGATTAAAACCTTTTAATATACATATCATATACAGTTATGTTTACCGAAGGAAAACATATTGTTTTTGCTACGCTTCTTCTTCTTCCGTTCCAAACACTAACCTCTGACCTGGCCAATGACATGACTTGTTGATGCCTGTCACCGTGGTAACTGGTGTTGGGTTACATAATGTTGCAATTTAGTAGGAGGGATTTAGACTCCTGACTGACCTTATACGTATATGAATGTATTTGAGTAAGAATTAACAGAGCAGATCATATGCTTCGCAAATATTACCTTTCTAGTTTCTTTTACTTTCTTCTATATGCATACTTTAAGGCGTGTGAAAGTCAGTTAGTTATAGAAACATTGTACACAGGATATTAAGTGCTAGATTAGAAAAGATATAACTAATAGACCTTGGCAAATCAGGGAACATTGAAACTTTATTAGAAACTTGTTGTGGCGTAAAACATGGGTAAATGGATATACATTCTTGAACATGTACAGCAACGTATTTACTGGAGACCATATTTAAAAAAAAAAAACAAGTGAAATTAGAAATGGATAAGAGTCAGCCACATACAGCAGTCAATATAAAGGAGATCGTGTTAATAAACCTCATGAAGTGAGGGATCCCTCAGTTAGAGGGATCCTGGGCCCCACTAAAGGGTTTGGGTTGGCGTTAGGAAGAGCATCCAGCCGTAAAAATCTTGCTTAAAAAAAGACTTGTACCTGGTGCAAGCACGTCTAACCCCCGGTTGGGGAAAAACGACGTTAAATTCTGTTTAAAAAATTGACTGGTACATATGACGCAACAGGCAATCACTTTGTTCTGTAATGTAAACATCTGAAAAAACGTCTTTGTTTGACTTCGAAAATTCGAGGACAATAATATAAGTTGCAACAATATAAGTTGCAACTAGTCCTGTCTATGTCAATGGCAACAAAAAGAACTTTTTTAATTTTTTTTTGTTTGGTAAGAAAAACAAACATTTTAGCTTTAAAACAAAACTAAGATTCCCTGGCTACTCTGTTTATCCTTAGCGTAATCAGAACTTATACGCTTCGACAAAAACAGGTTGATGGCGATGTTACAAAGTTCAACCTTGTTCATGTTTTCCCGGGATGTTGCGGTGGACCTTCTGGTTCACTTACAGTCCCGCCGCCCTTCTGGCTGCCACAATCATCGCCAGCCAGTTTCGGGCCTTGCGGCTCCCTTCCCATATTAATGTCGCCTGGTTCGTGCCTGGAACTGGCAACAGGATGGGGGTAAGTAGTGCCAGCACTGGGTGGATCGGGGGCGTCTGCGGGCGGGTGGACTGTCCGGTCTCCGAGTCGGCGCTGGGACGTGAAGCCTGCTTCTGACCGGCCTCGAATTTGGGGCGTGGGAGATCATCGGCCTTCTTCTGTCGGGGTGAGATGTTGTCTTTCACCTGCCTGGCCTCGGCGGTAGGGCGATCCTTTTGACCCTCGGTGTTCTTCGGCTGTTGCTGACGGAGAGTGGCCTTGGGGGCGTCTGTCTTCGCTGCGGTCTCTGTCTTGGGCTGAGACTTCTTCTTTGCCGGGGTCTGTAGCAAAAACCCGGACTTCATGCCGCCGAATGTTCCCTTCGGTTTGCCGGTGTTGGCCGTACCGGGAGCCCGCACAGAGGCGCTGGGTTTGTCGGGCTCTGCAGGTTTGTTGTTCGGCGTGTCCGCATGTTCGGTAGGCCCGTTCAGGTCACTACGCCGGGCTTTCTTCTTGACAGCCTCCTGAAGAGGCACATTGGGCGGCTCCACGAATGGAGGAATCTCAACTTCACATCTCTCGACTCCGATGGCGGCGTTCAACGCTGTGGTGGAGAAAAAAGAACCTTGTCAGAAACGGTCATACTTGTAGATCGAATCTTAGAACGTTGCCGAGTCTAGTTCTGTTGTTCGAGCGCGGCGGACAGAAACTGCTCTGAAGTAAACTTGCTCTCACCATTGCTAATGGAGCCCAAAATCCTGGCGGCGAGGCCGAACAGGAAAATAGTAGACACTATGATGAAGCTGAACATGGCGTCAATACGCACACAGCTGCAGGAACTCTGGAATCACGCAGAAATCAAGACGGGCGAAACAAACACACGTCCACTTCGCTTTCAGGGACTTCCAGAACTGAAGTACATTTGTGACGTCACAGAAAAAGTATCAAAGGACGTGACCTCACTGTGACGTTAAAATGACATGTACTTAAAATGACGTCACGGGACATAATAAACGTGTCTATGACGTAATTACCTACGCGAAGAAGGTTATGTTTTCAGAGGCGTTCGTGCATGTGTGTGTGTGTGTGTGTGTGTGTGTGTGTGTGTGTGTGTGTGTGTGTGTGCGTGTGTGTGTGTGCGTGTGTGCGTGTGTGTGTGTCCGTCTGTAGAAACGATAACTTGAGAAGGCTTGTGAAGAAATGGATTGTCTTGATACTTGGTAGGTGGGTAGGTCTCGATGAGACCGTATAGGTGGGTAGGACCTGGAAATGATTAGATTTTGGACCCCCTAGCGGCTTGTTATGGTACTGCAGCTGAACTTCCGGTTTTGATATTTCGTGATCTAGACATGCTGGGGTGACGAAATTTGGATGGTAGGTAGCTCTTGTGCTGGGGAAGACGCGGCGTAAGTTTACCACCTAGCGGCTTGCTCTGGAACTGCAGGGCTATATGTTTGAAAATATTCAAAAGAGGATAACTCAAGAACCGGTTGGTAGATCGTCTTGATTTTCGGTATGCAGGTAGCTTACATGATGCTTAATATAATTATGCGACAATTATGCAAATTTGGATGTAATTTGCATAATTAATTGGGAAATTCTATAAATCAGCTGCATTCCATCATAGGACTATTCAAGCTTGTGACATATGTAATTGAGAACGAGAGAAACACAGGCAGATATTGATCATGTAAATTAACATTTAATTTGCATAATTAATGAGAAAATGTTATAATTCCATAATGCTAAGTGCCTGGAATTTCATACTTGGGGTATTTGAAAGTTAAGTGAAGGTGAACATCATTAAACATAACTTAAACCAAGGATATCTTGTACAATGTCTCTGCTTAAACAAACATAGGCAGTTGCAAGCAATATTACCAAGAGCTATGACAGGGGAAACTTTAATGCTCAGGATTGTAGTATGCCGGTTGGGGGATTAAATGAATTTGATATTATCTGATAAGAATGTAAATGACGTATGTACGTACGGAACATGCATTTTTATGCACAAGTGTTAAATGAATTTTATAATTGAAAATTCCAAACGCCATGGCAATAAACGAGTTTTGGCCGCCGAGGAATGCGCCTTTCAGGGTAATTATAGAATTAATTTCTTTTAGGTAATTGTAGAACATTTGCAGAATCTCTCTTGAACTCTGACTTTCGTGAATGGCTGCCCCAAGTAAGGAAGAATATCTCTGGTAGAAGTACACGTTCTGCACATAAGATTGACACTCCATATTGCCGCACAGAACGGTACAAAAAATCGCCCATTCCCTACACTGTTGAGCTGTTAAACGCTAGTTAAATACAGTTCTTCCCTGCTTTTACTTAAGAGGGCATTGAGTGACTGAGTTCGGCTAGCATTGACCTTTACCTTTACTTGTGTAAATAGGCATTATTATAGCTCTCTACCGAATTTGTGTCATTATCTTGTAAATTGTGTAATTTTCAAACCATTAGTGTTGTTTAACGTCAATTTTATGAACTGTAAAAACAACTCAATTTAGACTGTCGTCTGCTAGTTGTTTGAATAAAGATTGATTGATTGATTGATTGATTGATTGATTGATTGATTGATTGATTGATTGATTGATTGATTGATTGATTGATTGATTGATTGATTGATTGATAATGTCCCTGCCTGATAAACGTCATAACGAATTCCTGTCACTTAATTGCAAATCTGTTGCCTCTGTTGTTGTCCTTGGGAACAAAAACAAAAAATATAAATGACGTATGTACGTAAGGAACATGCATTTTTGATGGTCATGTGTTGGTTGAATTTTATAATTGAAGATTCCAAACGCCATGGCAATGAACGAGTTTTGGGCGCCGAGGAATGCGCCTTTCATACTGTGTATGTTAGGATCCTGTCTGGTAAACGTCACCACGAATTCCTGTCACTTAATTGCACACCTGCCTGCATAGCCTGAGTTGTTATCCTTGGTAATCAAAAGAAATCACATTTAGTGACTTGTGGTTTGGCATTTTTTCCGGCACACACAAGTTGGACTGACAGCCCTCTTGTTAATGAGCAGTCTTTTGCTTCATTCTGGCTGCCGACTCCACCGCAGACGGCTGCCGCTCACTACATCCCCTGTCCGGCTGACATCTGTCCACATCCAAGTCAGCCATGTTCAACAACAGCTCTCTTTCATCGCCCGTGACCAGCGTGACACAAGAAGGTGACATCAACGGGCATCTTTCCTGCGTCCTGCGGCACTTACAGAACAAGTCATCCTACGACCAAGCCCAGGACGCCTGCTCCACGTACACGGACTTTGTGGAGTTAGGAACAGGACTTACTGTCGTCTTTTGGCTGACAGGACTTCATATCATCATTTCTAACGCTGCCGTACTTTGGGGAATCGTTAGAACACCTGAGCTCCACAAACAGGTCTACATGTTCATGGCAAACAATGCCGTTGCAGACATGTTAGCAGGTATTGGACCCATCGTATGGTGTCAAGCTGTAGACCGAGTAGGATTGAGTAGCCTGTATTTCATGATAAATATTGCGACTTTTCTCGTGTATACTCAGATAATGTCTGCATCAGCACTGTGCCTACTGTCTATAAGCTCTTATGTTGCTATAAGGCATCCTATATTTTTCCACACCCATGCTCACAGTGCAAAACGCGACGCAGGGGTGGCTATTGTTACTTCATGGCTTGTTCTGACCCCGTTAGGTTTTCTGCCCAGCATGGGTTTAAACTGTCTAGACATGCCCGATTTAAAGTGTTTCAACTACTTCCCCCTGTCGATTGTTGCTCTTAGAGTCACCACAATGGTCTTGCTGCTCTGTGTCATGCTGTTCACGAATACAAGTGTATTCTTGGCCATCAAAGAACGGCAAAAGAGAAGGCTTGGGCAGCCACAGGGACAAAACAACGCGTTGCAAGATCATCCTAACGATGCAGCAGAAAGAAAATACCAAAGCAGTGTGCACAAAGCCAGGACTGTTATGATTCAGGTAGTAGCGGCCTTTATCTTTTGGCTGTTACCCTTTATACTCATCCCAGCCTGCCTAAAAACTGGGGAGAAGTGCCCGTTTCATAACGGAATATCTTTGTCTGGGCCATTGCTGATGTCTTTAAACTCGACGATCAATCCAATCGCAAGCATCATCCGCACACCGGACTTACGAAAGAGCCTCCGTGAAGACATGACAACAATCTACCAGGCACTAGTAACCATGGTACGGGGAAACCGCGTGAACCCACAGGAGGAACAAATTCCCCTAAATCAGCGGGGTGGTACCGGTGCTGCTTCCGGGAGTGGACGGACCATGCTAACAGAGCACAACGTGACTCCGTTGAACCAGGCTAGGGCAGGCAGTCTGGCTATCATAGAAATTGACTGAATTGAAACGAAACTATTCATGAACCTTAACACAGTAAGACGAAATGTTGACTTCATGTGGGAAATAGCGGCAAGTAAATGATTTTTTCTATGATCTTAACTAGATGTGATATAAACTGTTGTACCTGATTTTGAATCAAGATAAAATCAACGTAAAAATTAAATATGTTATGACTGCACTGTCAGTATGATAATGTCAGTAGATGCAAATGTATTATCGGTAAATATATATATATATATATATATATATTATATGGTTTGGTGTTGATGTTTGCTCATTAGCAATAAAGATGATGAAAACATTTCAAATGCTCTCAGAGTGTTCTTGATGTATTTCTTCCAGAAATATAATGCAGGTTAAGTAAAACCCATTTCTTTCGGCCCCCATCTCCGATTGATCAGCCAAGTTTGTATTTAAGTGGGTGCATGGTTGGAACGTATACGTAAATCTAACTAGAGTTCCACGACCTCATGCCTTTGCCAAATGATGTTAACCTGTACGACTGACGAATTATGAATGTTTCACATTGATTATGGAAATAAGATCCTCGCTTTTATCTATATCACTTGATTGTATTCTGAACCCAATGAAAGTCTTATCTTGACCAAATAGTTTTTCTAACGTTTCCTCATAAATCATGCAAATAAGGGCATGATTTGAATAGATCACCGTCACTTAACCTCCAAATTCCGATCAGTCATCATTATTGAGTTATAGCATTATCTCATTATTTATGCAAATTAGGTTTTATTGACAGCAAATATGTGACCCTTGCATGTTTAGATCATGAGATTTATAAACCGCCTGTCTGCCGTCTGCCAAGTGAATGAATGAATGAGAATTCACACGCCCATAGCGGTGTGGGCTTATACGACACCATTTAATAATACACTAGAGTTCCACGATCTCACACCTTCGCCAAATGATGTTAACCCTTCCGGTTGACGAATTATACAATTTTAATAATTGATTTCGCAAATAAGAGTGTCATTTGCATGGATTACATCAGTTGATCATATTCTCCACCCAATGACAGCCTTATCTTAACAAAATAGGCTATTCTAGCACTTCCTCATAAATTATGCAAATGAGGTCATAATGTGAATAAATTATCTTCATTGATGTTCACCTTCACTTAACTTCCAAATGCGGCAAGTATAAAATTACCAGCAATTACATCTATGAAATTATAACAATTTCCCATTATTATGCAAATTAGGTCTTCATTTACATAATCTATATCCTCAGATGTTTTTCTCGTTCTCAAGTAGATGTCACAAGTGTTTCATAGTTCTATTATTGAACAAAGCAGATTTATAGAATTTCCTCATTAATTATGCCAATTAAGTCCTGATTTGCATAATTGCCATCTGATTATGTCAAGCATCACTTCAACTACCTACATACCAAAAATCACGACAATACGTCAACCGGTTCTTGAGTTATCGTCTTTCGAATTTTTTTCAACAAATGCTCCTGCAGTTCCAGAACAAGACGCTAGGGGACCCAAACTCATGTCACTTCTTCTCTATCCCAAGAGCTATCTGCCATCCAAAATTCATGACCCTAGCATGTCCAGATCACGAGATATCAAAACCGGAAGTTCTGCTACAGTACCTAGGAAAGCCGCCAGGGGGTCCAAAATCTAATCACTTCTAGGTCTCATGAAGACCTACCCACCTACCAAGTTTCATTCCAATCCATCCACCGCTTCTCGAGTTATCTTGCTAAACCACACACACACAAACACACCCACCCACACACACACACACACACACACACACAGACAAACGCTACTGAAAACATAACCTTCTTGGCGAAGGTAATAACGTATTAGTGATTGGCTTGTCCCAATGACTGGAGTCCAGACAGACTAAGATATTTATGTTTACCGAAACATATTGTTTTTGCTCAGTTTCCTCTTCTTCTTCTCCAAACAGTGACCTCTGACCTGACTGAACCAGATTGTCTCTCACCATGGTAACTGGTGTTGGCTTACATACTTAGTAATGTTACAATTTTATAGTAGGAGGGATTTAGACATAGTCACTGCTTTTGCTCAGTTTCCTCTCCCTCTTCTTCTTCTCCAAACAGTGACCTCTGACCAGACTGAACCAGATTGTCTCTCACCATGGTAACTGGTGTTGGATTACATAATGTTACAATTTTATAGTAGGAGGGATTTAGACATAGTCACTGTTTTTGCTCAGTTTCCTCTTCCTCTTCTTCTCCAAACAGTGACCTCTGACCTGACTGAACCAGATTGTCTCTCACCATGGTAACTGGTGTTGGATTACATAATGTTACAATTTTATAGTAGGAGGGATTTAGACATAGTCACAGTTTTTTGCTCAGTTTCCTCTTCCTCTTCCTCTTCTTCTCCAAACAGTGACCTCTGACCTGACTGAACCAGATTGTCTCTCACCATGGTAACTGGTGTTGGATTACATAATGTTACAATTTTATAGTAGGAGGGATTTAGACATAGTCACTGTTTTTTCTCAGTTTCCCTCTTTCTCTTCTTCTTCTACAAACAGTGACCACTGACCTGACTGAACCAGATTGTCTCTCACCATGGTAACTGGTGTTGGGTTACATAATGTTACAATTCTATAGTAGGAGGGATTTAGACATAGTCACAATAATTTCTCCTCGTCCTCCAGAAAGGCCTTGGAGGGGGTTTTCAGCCCCAAAATTCGAATCGTCAGGGCGACCACACCCGCCAGCAGTTTGAAGAGTTGTCTTAAAGACGTCGCCAGGAAGAAGGAATGTGCTGCGATTACTCCAATACGTCACTACAGCACATGCGCACTGGTTGGAAACAGCGGCATCCTCTTGAATAGCAGTTGTGGTTATGAGATTGACTCACACGACTTTGTTATCAGGTACTACACGATGTAGATTTTTACTTCTGCATGTAGCTGCATATACATATGTAGTTCCTAATATTTAAATCAATACATTTTTAAAGAGACACGAGTCTCATCTGACGTTCTATAGCTGTTATAGGAAAGAAGATATACATATACCTGTGATGTAAATAAAATACATTGTTTCTGGGAGTGTAGTGTACATGGTAGGTGTCTACATGAACCCTTCTATCCCCAGCATCTAAGTGGGCTGGATTTTTACCTTCGCCAAGAAGGTTATGTTTTCAGTAGCGTTTGTTTGTCTGTTTGTCTGTCTGTCTGTTTGTGAACAGCATAACTCAAGAAGCTTAATATGTATTGTCATGAAACTTGGTAGGTGGGTAGGTCTTGATGAGACCTAGAAATGATTAGATTTTGGGCCCCCTGGCAGCTTTTGTTGGTACTGCAGCAGAACTTCCGGTTTTGATATCTCGCGATCTGGACATGCTAGGGTCACGAATTTTGGTTGGTAGATAGCTCTTGAGGTGGGGAAGAAGTGACATGAGTTTGGGCCCCCTAGCGGCTCGTTCTGGAACTGCAGGAGCGTTTGTTGAAAAATTTTTGAAGGATGATAACTCGAGAACCGGTTGACGGATTGTTGTGATTTTTGGTATGTGGGTAGCTGAAGTGATGCTTGACATAATCAAATGACAGTTATGCAAATCAGGAGCTAATTTGCATAATTAATGAGGAAATTCTATACATCTGCTTTGTTCGATAATAGGACCATGAAACACTTGTGACATGTAATTGAGAATTAAAAAAAACATCTGAGGATATAGATTATGTAAATGAAGACCTAATTTGCATAATTAATGGGAAATTTTTATAATTTCATAGTTGTAACTGCTGAGTATTTTTATACTTGTCACATTTGGAAGGTATGTGAAGGCGAACATCAATAAACATAATTTATTCAAATCATGACCTCATTTGCATAATTTATGAGGAAGTGCTATAATAGCCTTTTTGTTAAGATAAGACTGTCATTGGGTGGAGAATATGATCAACTGATATAACCCATGCAAATGAGGATCTTATTTGCAAAATCAATTTTCAAAATTGTATAATTCTTCAACCGCAAGGGTTAACATCATTTGGCGAAGGTATGAGATCGTGGAACTCTTGTTTCTTTATTCCAACATTTCATGACCAAACATGGCGACGGCACACTCAAGTTATATCAACTTATTTTATGCCGCCACCAACACAGAGTACAAATACAGGACAGGACAATACTCATTTACACCTGAGCGAAGTGAGGTAAGTCGTGTTCAGTGCCTTTCCCCAAGGGCACAAGATCGGTGGCATGTCAGGACTCGAACCCGGGACCTCTTGGTTCCGAGTCGCGAACTCTGCCGCTATGCCACGACCCTACAAAGGGTGTAATTGAGTACCTAGCTTCGGTTAGGGACGTCCCTCAGATAGGACGTTAAATGGAGGTCCCGTGTTTGGGAGAGCCACACCCCACGCACGTTAAAGAACCCACCGCACTTATCGAAAAGAGTAGGGGACCTTCCCGGTGTGAGTGGTTCAAACCTTACAGTATGGTCTCGGGGTTGACATCTTTGAAGAGGTGATAGTCACCTGTTACGTCAATCCTTCCACCAGTTCAGTTCAGGTCATCCTCTATTAAGGTGCCATTAAATCCTTCCGCAAATGTGGTAAATAGTCATAAAATAATAGAATAAAAATGAAATGTCTTCAAATACATAGCATTGATCTATTTCTAGATTCAACCTGGGGCCCCTTCAGGACTACTGGAAGGATGTTGGACGACACGTTAACATGACCGTCATTAACAGGGAGATCGTCAGGAAACTGTTTCCCATGTTCAGGAAAAACAAAACCTCCGAACTTCTGAATCTCCTCCGGCCGTTCAACAACTCGGTGTTGCTGCTTTCAAAGGTAAGGCCACACTGGCTTAATTTTATGGATTGAATCCTCTGAAGACCCCCAAACTAGCGCGCGCGGGCGAGTAAAATAAAAATCCGGCCCAAAATAAAAATCCTACTAAACCACAGGAATACAGGGGGAAAGCTGGTATCGTGAATTTGCGGCAAAGCATAGCGGCATATACGACAAGCATGCTGGCTTTTTGCGGAATTTATGAATCGGCACTGTGCGTATGTGCTGAGTGAGGTCTTGAGTCGTGGAGCTTCGGTAGCCTGGATGCCATCCTCCGGATTACCACCGGCCCCGTATTGTCGCTACATAGCAAGCTACCATGGACTACCCAGGCCTAAAGCCAGGCCAGAGCCTCGGATGACGTGATTTTTTTTTGAGAACAGGTAAATATCAATGCGCGCGCGGATGTCATCCATAAATTAATTCGGTGTGGACTGTTTCTTGTCACTCCCGGCCCATCCGCCTGAAGATGATTGGTGTCTCTCTGATGAGAACGCTGTCTAGATCTGTGATCTGCAGCACACAAAGAATGAAATGTCTCAGGCTGGTTTCCTGTACAAAGCTCCTATTTTCTGTTGCATGCTTGTAATCTCCAAGCAGATCATTAAGAAATGAAATACTTTTATTGTACATTCATGCCACGACGGGCTAGGTACAGGTCAAGACACATAACAAACGTATGTAGAAAAGTGGAGACAAAAGATACACTACTTGACTTAGACATACATACATAAGGAACATACAAGGGTACTATACTAGGCTAATACAAAGTGTTCTAGTTACTGAGCTACATGTAATACAGAGTGGTCAACTTCTCGCTTTTATGTACATATGTACAATGGAAAATGTGGGAACAGATCATGTTTGTGATACAGGGTTTGTCTAGACGCATCAAAAATATAAATTCATCGTTTGCATTTATTACGTGTTCAAAGTATAGAAATAAAGGTGTAACCAACCGGCAAGTATACAACAGGCAATCATTAGTGCACTACTCGAAGCGTTTGCCCGTTAGTTACGACTTTGCAAAAACAATAGCTATGTTATCAAAAGCCAATGCAAAAAAGGAAAAAAAGAGTAACAAACGTTGCTTTTGACTAAAATTTTAATTTGGTTGAACACTAACTCATGAAACAACGTTCCAAAGAAAATGTTTCCTTTTCCACATGTAGGGAGGCGGGAATACAAGGTTCTGGAATGAATGTAAATCAATGGAGAACCTCCTGAGAGAGCGGGGCTTGAACCTGACGATTGCCCTGTCAAACTATAATGGAACCAGAACGGATAAGAGGTCAGGACTAAGTCTGTTACCTCCATGAAAAATGGAGGTATTGTTTTTGGCTCGTCTGTGTGTGTGTGT
The DNA here is from genome assembly GCF_001625305.1 of Branchiostoma belcheri. NCBI lineage: Eukaryota > Metazoa > Chordata > Leptocardii > Amphioxiformes > Branchiostomatidae > Branchiostoma > Branchiostoma belcheri. Next base: position 463,115 of record NW_017802958.1, read on the forward strand.
GTGTGTGTGTGTGTGTGTGTGTGTGTTTCCGCACATTTGTAGTCAGCATAACTTTAGAACGCCTTTATGGATTGTGATGATATTTGGTATGCTGGTAGGTCTTAGGAAGCCAAAGGTCAACGTCAAATATGGGCCTCCTGGTTGCTGACCTTGGTACTGCCTCAAACCTTGATTCTTGATTGAGTCTAAACTTCAAGCCAATTCTTATTGAACTATCGCTGTTTCCTCTTGTTTGGTATACTTATTATTTATTTATCATCTGTATTTACAATTTATAGGCCAATCATGTTACATGCCAAGTTGCCAACCCAGCTAGGCTAAGACTAGCCTTGCTTTAATTATTCCTTCAATGGCTATCATAGTGGGCGTAGCGGCAGAGTGCGCGACTCGGAACTAAGAGTCCCGGGTTGGAGTCCTGACATGCCACCAATCTTGTGCCCTTGGGATAGGCACTTTACACGGCTTTCCTCACTTAGCTCAGGTGTAAATGAGTATTGTCCTGTCATGTATTTGTCCCATGTGTTGGTGGCGGCATTAATATAAGCGAAAAACTTGAGTGTGTCGTCACCACGTCTGGTGATTACATGTTGGAATTTAAAAAATGGCTATAATATAATAAGGATACAGTCCTTTAGAGTCCAGGAGTCACTGCTAACACTTACGCCTTTCTTCCACCAACAGGTTATGGTCTGGTCTTGGCGCGAAACTCAACTCCGTTACAACCACCGGTCTGCTCCTTCTGGGGGAGGCGATAACGTTCTGCGATCACGTCACGATGTTCGGTTTCTACCCGTTCAACAAGGACCCTCAGAACCGCACGATTCCCTACCACTACTGGAGAGACTTCATAGCACTTCCCTCCAAAACACCTCACAAATTTGTGTCTGAGTATAAGCTACTTGTAGAATTAGACAAGGAGGGGATTATAAATCACTCAGTGGACTGTAATGCCATGCATTGAAGGGACCACAGAACATATGAGAATGAACAAGACGGCATCTTTTCAGACGTATTTAAGCATACCTTAAAGCATGCGTAAAGGTTTCGTCTTTTTTAGGCGATTAAAACCTTTTAATATACATATCATATACAGTTATGTTTACCGAAGGAAAACATATTGTTTTTGCTACGCTTCTTCTTCTTCCGTTCCAAACACTAACCTCTGACCTGGCCAATGACATGACTTGTTGATGCCTGTCACCGTGGTAACTGGTGTTGGGTTACATAATGTTGCAATTTAGTAGGAGGGATTTAGACTCCTGACTGACCTTATACGTATATGAATGTATTTGAGTAAGAATTAACAGAGCAGATCATATGCTTCGCAAATATTACCTTTCTAGTTTCTTTTACTTTCTTCTTTATGCATACTTTAAGGCGTGTGAAAGTCAGTTAGTTATAGAAACATTGTACACAGGATATTAAGTGCTAGATTAGAAAAGATATAACTAATAGACCTTGGCAAATCAGGGAACATTGAAACTTTATTAGAAACTTGTTGTGGCGTAAAACATGGGTAAATGGATATACATTCTTGAACATGTACAGCAACGTATTTACTGGAGACCATATTTAAAAAAAAAAAAACAAGTGAAATTAGAAATGGATAAGAGTCAGCCACATACAGCAGTCAATATAAAGGAGATCGTGTTAAAAAACCTCATGAAGTGAGGGATCCCTCAGTTAGAGGGATCCTGGGCCCCACTAAAGGGTTTGGGTTGGCGTTAGGAAGAGCATCCAGCCGTAAAAATCTTGCTTAAAAAAAAGACTTGTACCTGGTGCAAGCACGTCTAACCTCCGGTTGGGGAAAAACGACGTTAAATTCGGTTTAAAAAAGTGACTGGTACATATGACGCAACAGGCAATCACTTTGTTCTGTAATGTAAACAGCTGAAAAAAACTTCTTTGTTTGACTTCGAAAATTCGAGGACAATAATATAAGTTGCAACAATATAAGTTGCAACTAGTCCTGTCTATGTCAATGGCAACAAAAAGAACTTTTTTAATTTTTTTTTGTTTGGTAAGAAAAACAAACATTTTAGCTTTAAAACAAAACTAAGATACCCGGGCTACTCTGTTTGTCCTTAGCGTAATCAGAACTTATACGCTTCGACAAAAACAGGTTGATGGAGATGTTGCAAAGTTCAACCTTGTTCATGTTTTCCCGGGGATGTTGCGGTGGACCTTCTGGTTCACTTACAGTCCCGCCGCCCTTCTGGCTGCCACAATCATCGCCAGCCAGTTTCGGGCCTTGCGGCTCCCTTCCCATATTAATGTCGCCTGGTTCGTGCCTGGAACTGGCAACAGGATGGGGGTAAGACCGACTACTAACAATACAGCATCGTCAGCTGAATGTTAAAAGCTGTCAACTGGATTAAGTACACCAGCAAGACCGTAACATACATAACATCGTCAACTGAGAGTAATTTTAGTGAGAGCAAAATGTTTTTGCTCAATACAGACGCGGGATTGACCGCATAAATTCACACGGTAGGTGGACAAGAGTGCCCGGTTGCTGACTAACAGCCGATACATGTGTGAAACAGAGTACGTTTATCTGTAACAGGTTTTCCACGGCATTTGCTGCATGCATCACAGCTGCATACAAGCTCGGACAAAACGAAATCGGAACTATAAAAACTCACGGGGACTCACGCCGGGAGGGCGCAATTTATAAAGGGATTTGTGGTACAAGTAGAAAAATAAGCACGCAAACACGGACATAAACAATAATGATAGCTTATGAACAACTGGAAGAATAACAGAACGTCCTTAATCAACTTAATCAACTTAATCCACAAGGCTGGCGACAGAGCCCTTCCAAATAATTACCGACCAGTTAGCATCTTACCAACTGGTTCAAAAATCCTTGAGAGAGCTGTACATACTCAGCTCTACGATTATCTTACCGAAAATAACATTCTCTCTGATAGGCAGTCTGGTTTCCGACCAAAACACTCTACGCAGTCCGCTGCACATTTATTGGTTGAGAAATGGTTCGCCGCCATGAACGCTGGAGACTTAACAGGGGCTGTCTTTATTGACCTATCTAAGGCGTTCGATACTCTTGATCATGCTATCCTTCTTCAAAAAATGTTCAAGTACGGTATCCAGGGTGGAGCCCTTGACTGGTTCACTTCTTACCTCACTGGAAGACAGCATTGCACCGCTGTAAATGGTGTCACTTCTGACTTTCACACGGTTAAGTATGGTGTGCCCCAAGGGTCAATTTTAGGACCACTACTTTTCATTATTTATGTAAACGATATGCCAAATTGTATTCAAAGTTGTAGCATCTCAATGTATGCCGATGATACGGTCATTTATGTCAGCAGCAAGGATGTTGATACCATTGAGACTGTCCTACAAGAAGATCTCGAAAGGCTGTCTCAATGGTTTGCTGTGAACTCTCTGTCTGTGAATGGAGGTAAATGTAAGTGCATGTTGCTGGGTACAGACAAAAGACTGAAAAACAGTAACAACCCCAGCTTGGTTATTAATGCTCAACCTGTAACCATGTGTAACATATATAAGTACTTAGGTATATACATTGACAATAATCTGAACTGGAAAGGGCATGTTAAACACGTACTGGGTAAGCTAAGACGATCCCTAAGTATCATGAAGCACGTCAGTCCCTTCATATCCACATTAGCACTACGTACTTTGTACAACAGTATTTTTCTACCATATGTAACCTACACAAGTACTGTTTGGGACACTGCACCATTGCAAGAGCTACAGAAACTTCAACGGATGCAGAACAGGGCTGGGAGGCTGCTGCTGGGAGCCCCGCACAGAACGCCGTCGGCTGAAGTACGGACTCGACTGGGATGGAAGGACATCAAATCCCATACACAGAGACCAGAAATCCCTGCTAACTTATAAAAGCCTTAATAACTGTTTGCCAGCCTACATGAGAGAACTGTTTACATACTGTAGTGATAGGGCAGTAAGAACCACGCGGCAAAGTGTATCTGACCTTTTGTATGTGCCAAGGGTTCGTCGGGAAGTGTACAGAAGATCAATTTCCTACTCAGGATCGGTACTGTGGAATAACTTGTCAACTGAGTTAAGAACGGCTTCGTCAGTTGCAGCGTTTAAAAACCGGCTGCGTCAAGTCACAAGTTAGAAATTAGAATGACTAAATTTGTGAAGTGAATTTTGGATGTTTGAAACTGATGAGTTATACGAACAGAGATAGTGTTTGGTTATTGTATAACGTTACTGTGTATATATTTATATTGTAATTATACGCCGAATTGTAACTGAACTGAAGAAGAATATGCAAAGACCCCTGACCTGCCTCCCCTTGACCTCTTGAAAAACGGCTTAGGCCGAAGAGTTTGTACTGCTACGAAATTGTACTGTACATTTTCAAGGTTAAATAAAGGTTGAAAAAAAAAAAAAAAAACTTGAAAGTGCATGCAATGTCACAAATTCAGTTTCACATGTAAAACAAGGAGTCTTTATCAAGCAGACATCAACTCAGTTTGCTGCTTAGATTTCCCGAGCTGAGTTTGACGGAGGTGTTCGAAATAGAACAGTGGATTCGATGCGTTCGATCTGGAACGGCCCAGAGCAGACCATATGCAAAGGTAAACGTTATGCATTTGCTTTGCAAATGTTACTTTTCCGATTTGTTATTCAAATTTACTCCCCGAAAAAAAAAACACTTGTTACAAATACGTGGGGACACTACTGGACGAACCACACGGTCCAGCAATCTATTTGACTGTGTCAAGGCTAGAACTGAACGCTATAAGAATAGTAGTATCCCATCGCTTTTAAATCATGTATGAGCACATGAATTGTTATGGCACAACACAGTATTAGCCCTATGGGGATTTCTATAGTTAAGGACCCCAAAGTGACTCACTTCGACTCACGGAAAATCATACTAGGGTGCACAAGCAAGGTTCAGAATTTTGATATGTTTAATTTCAGGGTAGAGTGTACAAAATATGTGAAAATGAGCTTGAATTTGCCGGCTAGTTCTCTTCTCGCGCCCTCTTTTATTAGCGCCACTGCGGAGGTCATGGAACTGCAGCCGACGCACAGTACTAGGCGGGACAAGTATCCAAGCGCAAATCTACGCCGACTCAACACGCACCATAATCCAACTTTTACAGTCTCAAAACTGACGTATTCCTCTAACATTTACCACAGGTTCTGTCTCGATGCCATGCACAAAACAATCTCTGCACCCTTCCCTAGCACTACTTTGTGCCCGGACTACTTACGGGTTCGCCCATGAATACTGTGTTGTGCGGCCTTATCTCCCTCACCCACCACGCATGCGCAAGGAAAGCCTCGATTTCAGGTACTTGGACGAGTCCAACTTTGGGGCGGGGGTGTATTATTAATCTCCAAGCAGATCATACGAAGGCAAGCCAGTATCCATTGGCCAGAGCCGTGTCTATAGATAGTGGCTGATGGACACTCCACTGGCCAATGGATACTGCCTTGACACCGTATGATCTGCTTGGATATGAGGGGTGTGTTACTTATGACAGAAGCCCCACTATGGCCATATTGATTTGATTACATGGATGGCATCGTCTGGGAACCCCAAAACAGGCTGATGCGAGCGTGCGAATAAAAAAGACTTGTCCGAAATAATTGCCTTCATTATAAAATCTACGTGGCTATAAATGTTGAACAAATGAGTAAACACACCGAGTATGGTATGGTGATCAAGAGCCACAATTTCATAGACTCTACCAGGCGTCGGTTGGCACCTGAAAAGAAAAAAAAACCTCCAAATAGAGAGATAACATGCCAGGGGAGTTAGTCCGCTAGAGATTGCATTTTGTACATACTCTCATGTATTCTCTGTGCAAAATGTACTCTCTAGCGGAAAACTCTCCTGGCTTTTTATCTCTCAATTTCTAGAGACGCCTCCCGAAGCCTGGTAGAGGCTAACGATTTCATGCCTTCGTTATGTCTACTGCAATCTTGTAGAATTGCTTCAATCAATCGAGCGAGATGTTGATAAAGATCAGTCATATAATTTGTTAATATGCGAAGTAATATACAATATACATATACCTTTCTCTCTATATATACACGTATGTATGTATGTGTATATGGGTATGTACTCTGTATCTACGTATCTATTACATATGGAAAACAAAATGCAAAGTTGCAGTTTAATCTATTAACTAGAATTCCGAGATCTCATACCTCCATGAAATATGATCTTGATATGTAAATGTAAATTTCTTCTTTAATTGTTCAAATGACCTCTGCATTAACATGATATATGCATCGTGATGTATGTTAACTTTTGATTAACTTACAGATGTCCCAAGTATGGCATTCTCATCATTCACCATTACGAAATCATAGAATTTTCACATTAATTATGCAAATTAGGTCATCATTTGCATAATTAGTATCTGTTGAAGTTCCGCCTGCCATAGGCTACATAGTATAATGTAAAACACTGTAATTATAGAATTTCCTCATTAATTATGCAAATAAAGTCCTCATTTGCATAATTTGCATTTAGTTATGTACATCTCTCTCTCAGCTACCTACACACCAAAAATAATGAAAATATGTTGTTCCTGTCTGGACTTATTGGCTTTTAAACATTTCGCCAGAAAGTGCCCTGCAGTTCCAGAACAAGCCGCTAGGGGGCCCAAACTCATATGACTTCTTCCCAAGCACGAGAGCTACCTTCCATCAAAATTTCATGACCCTAGCTTGTCCAGATCGCGAGATAATGTAAAACACTGTAATTATAAAATTTCCTCATTAATTATGCAAATAAAGTCCTCATTTGCATAATTTGCATTTAGTTATGTACATCTCTCTCTCAGCTACCTACACACCAAAAATAATGAAAATATGTTGTTCCTGTCTGGACTTATTGGCTTTTAAACATTTCGCCAGAAAGTGCCCTGCAGTTCCAGAACAAGCCGCTAGGGGGCCCAAACTCATATGACTTCTTCCCAAGCACGAGAGCTACCTTCCATCAAAATTTCATGACCCTAGCATGTCCAGATCGCGAGATATCAAAACCGGAAGTTGCGCTGCAGTACCAAGGGAAGCCACTAGGGGGACCAAAATCTCATCATTTCCAGTTTTTGTCACACCCTACCAACACACCAAGTATGAAACCAATCCATCCAGGCGTTCTTGAGTTATCTTGTTGACCAACAGACAGACAGAAGGACGGACGGACGGACGGACGGACAGATAAACGCAACTGAAAATATAACCTCCATGACACATTTCATGGAGGTAATAATTCATGGTATTCACCAACTCACTTTACCGCAGTAACACTATACAACACCACACAATTTTCTTAGCCACCTTACAGCGCTAACGGTACAACTGAACGCAATACATGTACTTGCAAAGTGGGGGCAATAGTACATGGCAACAGGGTAGGGTGAGCGAATATTTTATTTTAATTCAATTGCAACAAGGCAATACACTGGTCACCCAGGCAGCATAAAAATAATATAAAGATAACGAACTACGTATACACCGTAGTGCATGTTAGGTATAATGGAAACAATCAAAACGTTACTTGTCTAGACTAGAATCATTTTGAAGGACTACAAATTAAGCCCTTATTTGCATAATTGGTACCTGTTGATATTCCTACTGCCCTTTATCACACAGTATGTTACATGTAATGAAGTCCTAACATGGAGAACAGTGGAATCATAATCTGATCCTACTCACAGATCATGCAAATCAAGTCTTAACTTCTTTTAATGGCAACTAATTGTGTACATCTCTGTCGAAGCATGGTCGAAGCTTTCAACAATTACATGGCATGCCCAAAATCATGAAAACCCATAGTTCATGTCTTGACTTATCCTCTCTGAATCCTACACCACGTCCATGACGCTAAACACCTACCCAAAAATCAATATAGACAACATATATGAAGCTATTTCGCTTGGGTGCGCTGCACTATACATTGTCTTGTTTAAATGTTGACATAAAGGTACAGATATTCAAAGCGAATTCATATCAAATCATTTAATTTGAGTAATGGGAATGTTGTGCAATGGAAATGTCTGTCACTGTTGCTTTACACATTAGAGATGAAATAGCACGTCGTGATTACCTTTCTCTCACGAGAACCACATTTCTGTACTTCGAAATATCCCTCAAGCTGGTATGTGTTACCGTCAATCTCGAATGGACCAGTCCAATGCACATCTTCATTATACTGCAAATGATCCAGATTTGCACTGTCTTTGAGATAATTTTGAAAGGCCTCCTTAAGTGTTTCCTTCAGTTTCTGATCAGTCCAAATCTCTGGGTTATACACCGTTTTAAACACAGGAGAAAATTTGCATTTGATACAGTTACTCCGAGGACGTTTAACTCTTGGCAAGTCAGATTCTCCGCATCTAGGTTGTTGATCCCCTGCGGCGGCTGCACCTCCATCGTCATTCGACGCGGCGTCATTATCGTTAACCCCATTATCCTTAAGCATGGCTTCTTCGTCGCTTTCTACTTCACTCGGGTCTCCCTGTCGCTTCCTGGTCTTCATAGGCTTGCCCTTCTTACTTATCGGTTGCTTTTTTTGTTTCTTGTGCTTCACATCCGGTATTTGTATGCCATCTCTCCAGGACAGGTAGACACCATAGACTCCTGGTGGAAGACCGTCTTTGGGCCCGGGAAGGCACTCCACTTCAGCAAGGACGACACCGTCGGCTACGGCCGCAAGCATACAAGAAAGACAATGGCAGCCATCGATCCTTGGATTGTTTCCGGCATCGTTGTACATCCAACCATGCATGTGCCTTATGGCCTCGTCGTAATCTATATCATCGTCATCCATACCCCTGCAAAAATACAAGAAACAAATATTGAGTCGAGTTTTCTTCATGCTCCATGTATAAATGGTAGGGTAGGGGTGAGGATAGTGGCACTGAATGGAAAAGAAAGAACAACAGTTAGGGAGATGTATCGTACAGTTTTAAGTAAAACTGCAGTAGAGCTAGAGCCTAGATGCACCTGTATTCTACTGGAATTAGAGTTTGACTTTTATTTGGCCCGCTGGTAGAGTGACACCATATATCATTGTTCATTTGAGAAAGTTTAAATTTACAGTATGTGTTGATCTTGTTCTGCAACTCGTAAGCATGTCTCAAAACTCTACATATTCGGGGTATGGCTTGTATACTGTCAAATTGTCAATTGTGCAGTCCAATTACTTTTTTGATGCCGTTTATAGGCCTTTGATGCCCCTGGCCCTAATGAAGGCCATCAGCGCCAGTACTATGAGGATTCTACGAATACGAAGACGTTTCTTAGATTTTACTCGCACACACGATTTCTTTAAGGAAATGTATAAACGTGTATACGTGTATATAGCAATATCAAAAAAGCCTTTACAATGGAAAAGAATATCCTTGGCAGAGTTTATCTATTTTTTACCAAAATACACCTCGCACGCAAAACAAATTAAACACGTTGAAGCCAGGCCGGGTCGCATGCAAAATACGTTTGACCAAGGAGGTTTAAATCGATTTTAAACCTCCTTGGTTTAACAGATCAGATTGTACATCATGTATTTTAACATACATGATGAATACGACATTTGGGTATTTTGATGTCTAGTGATTCGTTGCATGCCCAAGTGTCTCAGATTCGCAACCTGTTATCCTTAAATAATTAAATTCATGCGAAGGCCACCGTGTCAACTGTGACCCTTACTCAGGTGTAAGCACTGACACGGTCATCCTACTCGGAAAATCTGTATATCTGTACATGAATCTGTATCTGTGCATGAATATTTACATGAATCTGTATCTGATTGCAAATAAAGATCTCAGTGTGTGTGATTGCCATAAATAGATAGAGATCCGTTGCATTCACCGTTGTGACGACTCTAAGCGGACGTTGTATACAGTGCGGGTCTGATTATTTAGTACAGAGTCGTACTTTTGTACAGATTCACCTCTCAAAACTCAGAGCCTTTTACTTTCAAATAGTCATAATAGAGGGAACATTTCAATAACATCAATGTAATGGGACTTACCAACAATGTTTACAACCAAACTACATGACATACCTTAAGTCGTTGATTAAAAAAACTGTTGTGCTTCTTAACAGGCGTCTGGTCACGAATTTTACCTGGCCGCGACGAATCTTTGTACCACAGGGAACAAAAGGAACTTGGCTTTACGTGTATGAGGGTCAATAGGAACGCGGTGTTACCTTAGCCACTGTGTTTACCTTAGTCACACTGCACCTACAACGATCAATAAAAATTCACCGGGTGTTAAGTAGTTGAATAGGATTATTTGTTTTATGAATGCACGTGATACCCTGTAACTTGATCATGTGAACCATTCCATTGTCAGGAGCTATGGTAACAGCTCGCCTGGGGTGGGAGTGGGGGCTATTTTTATAGATGTTTACCACCTGAGGCGGAAAATGGCGCAGCTAAGCTTGTCACAGAATGGTACTCCCAGCGGTAGATAAGCAGTCGTAATGCCCTCATGACGTCCGGCAGAGGCAATACATGAAAGGGTAAAAAGCCATGGCTTGATTATTGTTACTCATTATCTTCTATTTTGGGGCTTAAACGTGAATTTCGAGCGTCAGCCATGGCATCCGGCAGCACTACAGGTCAAAAGAAGGAGTTGGAAGACCCCGAATGGCTAGAGAACTTCGTCTGTAGCTGGACCGAGAAAGGAAAGCTGAAAGCGTCTGGATTTCCAGAGGACATGTATCCTAGTTTGAGACTATACATGGCAGCAATATGGCCAAGACAGTGGCCAAGAGCTCTAGAAATGATTATGGATCAGCAGAACCATACGTTCATCGGAGATGCCTCAATTTCCTTCTCATCAAACGAAGGTGAAGAGCAGGACGTCAAAGAAACCATGGCCAGTTGTACATTTTGCACAGGTCCGTTCCCATTAGCCACTGTGCCAATGTATCAGTTTCTGATGACACTTTGGAAAGCTTTAGAGCAACGACCAGAAGGATTTCTTACAAATGAAGAGGACAAGACCCTCTTAAATCGCTTCCACGAACACGTGAAGAACGTTTGCAGTCTCGCAGCTTCAAAAGTACCACAAAAAGACACAGAGGGGAAGACAGAAGACGAACCACTTAAAGACACAAAGGGGAAGACAGAAGACGAACCACTTAAAGGCACAAAGAGGAAGACAGAAGACTCAAAGAAGTTATTGGCAGGTAACCGTGTTCATTAATATTTAGATCTTCACACGTAGTCTTGCACGAGGTAATTTTGTCCTGCAAAGAATGAAACACTTGGCTTTGAAAAATTACCTCACACTATTCATTATTAAGAGCCTTTGTAAATTTTTGTTTAAATAAATCAATTTAATTTTTCCTCCTGTATTAAGAAGATTTTATCCGAGATTTGTGGTACATGTACCACTATCCCCTAGAGTGTGGTTGACGAAAACAGCAACGAAACGTGTGAAAGTTTACCTTTTTCTTCTTCTTCCCAGTTCGTGCAAACCTCAATAGGTTGAGGGCTCCAGCACGGTGGGGGGTGGGGGTATTATTGGATGGGGTGGTCGCTCGTATGTACAAGTTTTGTGTGTGCACGTTGTGGTCTATAGCTCCTCAATTGGCAGGGGCGCCACTCCCTGTCCGCCACCTAGAGCAGGGTGGCGGTTAGTACCCGTGACTGTTGTTCAGAACTACGCCGGTGTTAATGGCATGCTTGAAGGCCTGTAATGTCTTGGCTTTAACAATATTTTCTGGTAGACGGTTCCTCTACCTAACTGTTCTAGAGAAAAAGGAGTTCAGATGGTAATCAACTCGTGAAGCTGGTGGGTAAAAGGCTAAACTGTTTTCGGTGTGAGAGGGGGCTAGTAATCCCTTGCTGGCAGTGGCATATTAGCTAGAATATTATTTGTGATTTTATAAAACATATGTAGGCGAGCATTGCGTCTCCTTTCTACTTTCTGCTAAACATGAGTACGACATAAAACAACACCAAAACGGGAGATCATGTGTGTATTTCCCTGACATGTCTGTACTACAGGAGAGTATAAAACCTCTATTTCCGACAGAAAGTCGTTCGAGAACTCTGTGTTACTAAGATAAAACACACTAGAAAGCACAACGAAATTTCTGGTACGAGTATGCTCCAATAAAAAAAGAAATTCCAAGACAAAATCACACAGCTGAAAATACAACAACTGTAAACTAAAAAAAACCAGAGTGGCGAGCAAAAAGCAGTCTCAAACTAGAGTTTGGCGATCTCATACCTCCATGATATGTTTAGTGCTTTTGTAAATTTTATGGTGATGACCACCTGTAAATGCCTTACATTTAAAATCATGCTCATTAGCAAAATTTGTAGGCAAATTATATACATAGCCCCTACCTGGTGACATGTAACACACTAGTGAAATCTTTATCATTTGTGCTTAACATAAGTCTTAGGAAGACGGAGATCAAGGTCAAATATGGGCCTCCTGGTGGATGACCTTGGTACTGCAGCAGAACTTCCGGTTTTTGTATCTTTTGTCCTGAACATGCAATGGTCTTGATTTTTTTGGTGACAGATTGCTTTTCCTGTCAGGAATAAGTGGCGTAAGTTTGGTCCCCCTAGCAGCTTGTTCTGGAACTGCAGGGGACTTTCTGGTGAAATCTTTAAAAGCCAATAAGTCCAGATTGGAACAACGTATTTTCATCATTTTTAGTGTTTAGGTAGCTGACAGAGATTTGTACATAGCTAAATGCAAATAATGCAAATGAAGACTTAATTTGCATAATTAAGGAGGAAGTTCTATAATTACAGTGTTTTATATAATAGTACTTTTATACATGTAATGTAATGTGTGGCAGGCGGAACATCAACATATACTAATTATGCAAATGATGACCTAATTTGCATAATCAATGTGAAAATTAGAAGTAGAAGTAGAAGTAAAACTTAATGTTAGCACTATGCATAATTTGTTTGCTAGTAGCTATAGCTCTCGGGCATGAACATGGAATAAAAGAACTTTCATTAATCCCCAAGTTTAACCTCTGATCGGAGAGTAGCTTCGCGACTCCTCCACCCATCTTGTAAATTTGATTATACGATAATAAACTTTTTATGAAATATTTTATAAATATCATATCCCATTTATGATCATTGTTATAGCTTGGAACATACGTTAAAGCAGTGTGTTTGACAATTAGAAGTACTGTAATTTCTCATGATTGCTAATATTGTTTCCCTCAGAGCCACAGCCAACCTCGTGCCTTTCTATTGATGAAGTTACCAGTGACTCTGTTAAGGTATCATGGCAACCTCCGGAAGACCCAACGGGAATCATCGGATACAGGTTGTATTATAGTGCAGGTAGCCCGACCCTGCCATGGGTTGCAAAAGAGAAAAGCAAACCTCTTGATGTTTGGAGTAAAGAAGGACAGAAAGCGCCCTATTCACGCGTATTAGACACATTAATGCCGAACACGAAGTACGACATCACCGTCTGGTCAATGGGTGGCTCTCGGGACGACCCAGTGCTGAGCTCACCCACGTCCGTATCTGTTACAACAGGTCAGTGAAGAGCGTTTCGTTTCCATGTCCAGTCCAGTCTTTCCAATACTTAAGCTAGGTAATATGATAATTTAACCGAATAAATATCATTATTAGTACCATCGCGGCTACGGCGAGACTATTATGATGATCATACTAGACGTGTGTGAAAGTTTATGAAAATGACGAGTTCTCTGATTTACAGACCAGCTGCGTTTTAAGATGCATGCATATGTGTATATATCCTGATTGTTTTCAATATTCCCGTTATCGAGAGCTGTGCCTATATATACCTCTGCAAAGTATAGTAATGTCAGTTCTTATATTTTTATTTTCAGAAATTCCAACGGTGACTGGTCTCCATGTGACTGCCTATGACACAACATCGATCTCAATCAGTTGGACGGCTGTAACAGGTATCAGTTGTCAATTGATGTATACGCATTCTGAAGAAAACAAACAGCTTGAAAAGCTTAAGTGACCTAGTCCCTCCTCTCTTGGTTCGTTAGCACAAAATCATTACACGCGTAGACACCGTTCATATCAGAAGACCAATTAGCATGGCACATATAGTTGGAGCATATCAATGATACAGCTACATGTACAACGGGAGGAACGAATAAAGAGACTTTTTACACAACCAAGTGTTTTATTCAGCCGACGTTTCAATGACTGTCTGTCAACTTCCTCGGAGTAATTCTGAGGAAGGTAATAATCGGTGTAAAAAGAGCCTCTTTATTTGTTTATTTACCAACCTGATGAAGCTATTACAAACGATTTATATCACAATGAATAAGATTTTGTTCAATCGCTACATATTTGTTTCACACTCAGCATGGCGGGCTTGGCCTATTCCTGAAATTCGTGTCTACATTTCGGCACCTGATTGTCCGGATGAAACAACGAAATTACCAGGTGAAACAAGCACCACAAGATTTGAGAATCTTCACCCTGCGACCCTGTACACCATCCACGTTGCTGCGTTAGGATTTTGGGGAAAAGAAGGAAAGCCGACGACAGTAACGTGTCCGACAAGTTAGTAATCAAATGCAATAGGACAGAGATTTTACTTAATCCCTTCTTCATTCTGAATGCCTTTCTGCCTTAAGGGGGCACACCCCAGTTTATTTGGGGCCTCTATTCGAAGCTGCACACCCTCAAATCTAGCGACCGTCTCTGGCGTGGAATAATTCGGAAGGAGAATAACTGTATATGGGACGAAAGGATATCTCTTCAGCTACAAGACCAGCTGAGTTTGGTTTCTTCAACCTTATTAAGTTTGGTAAAATCAACGGAAAAAACATTATTTTCACTCGAAAATTAATGCCCAAAATTGCGAATTTTCGCGTAGGATAATCCCACAAAAAAAAAATTTTCCGGCAGAAATGACTGATGCTGGCAGAAAGACCCAAGCCTTGACTATACCCGAGTAAATTATAAAGAAAATTCTAGTACTGTAATTTTCTAAACAGTCCACGGCGCGAGGGGTTGCAAATCCACCCCTACGAAGCCGCAGAGCGAAAACTAGGTCAAACGGGCGGATTACACTTGGCGCGCAAGGATACCCGGAAGTAAGGTTCGGAGCCAAAAGAA
>NW_017802958.1:478231-481572 GCF_001625305.1 Branchiostoma belcheri
GTACGGCCCGGTCCGGAACCCGTTATCGAACGCTTCCATAGCTTCCATAAAACGATTCGAACGCGTTTCGTCCTAACCGCGTGCGCCCCTTTCGAAAATTCGAATACAGAATCCGGACGTTGGAACTGATGTTGTTGCATTTGAGGGTTTAGGGGCACCAACTTTTGGCTCATCTTGCATTGAAAGGCGCGTTTTCTTGGGTGGGTATGATATAAATAAAATACAACACGGTGTATTCCGCATCGCCCTCGGTCCCGGCCCTCCCGCGAGTCGGATCCGATACCTCGGGCGATACGGAATACCCCGTGTTGTATTCTATATGTATGTGTGTGGTGTGTGTGTGTGTGTGTGTGTGTGTGTGTGTGTGTGTGTGTGTGTGTGTGTGTGTGGTGTATGTGTGTGTTTGTGTATGTGCATGTGTGTGTATGTGTGCATGTGTGTGTGTGTGGTGTGTGTGTGTGTGTATATATGTGTATGTGCATGTGTGTGTGTGTGTGTGTGTGTGTGTGTATATATATATGTATGTGTGTGTGTGTGTATGTGTGTGTATGTGCATGTGTGTGTGTATGTGTGTGTGTGCATGTGTGAGGTGTATGTATATGTGCATCTGTGTGTTTGTGGTGTGTATGTGTGTGTGTATGTGTGTGTGTGCATGTGTGTGTGTGTGTGTGTGCGTGTGTATGTGTGTGTATGTGTGTGTGGTGTGTTCATATGATCATATGAGTGTGTATGTATGTGTGTGGGTGGGTGTGTACGTGTGTGTGCATGTGTGTTTGTGTTTGCGCGCGCGCGTGTGTGTGTGTATGTGTGTATGTGCATGTATGTATGTGCATGTGTGTGTATGTGTGCATGTGTGTGTGGTATGTGTGTATGTGTGTGTGTGTGTGTGTGTGTGTGGTGTTCATATGATAATATGAGTCTGTATGTATGTGTGTGGGTGTGTATGTGTGTGTGCATGTGTGTTTGTGTGTGTGTATGTATGTGTGTATATGCATGCATGTGTATGTGTGGTGTGTGTATGTGTGTGTGTGGGGGGGGGGTGTGCATGTGTGTTTGTGCGCGTGTGTGTATGTGCATGTATGTGTGTGGTGTGTGTATGTGTGTGTGCATGTGTGTGTGTGTGTGTGTGTGTGTGTGTGTGTGTGTGTATGTATGTGTGTGTGTGTGTATGTGTGTATTTGCATGTGTGCGTGTTTCTGTGTGTTTCTGTGTGTGTGTTTGTGTATGTGCATGTGTTTTTATGTGCATGTCTGTGTGTATTTGTGTGTGGTGTGTGTGTGTATGTATATGTGCATCTGTGTGTGTGGTGTGTATGTGTGTGTGTGTATGTGTGTGTGTGTGTGTGTGTGTGTGTGTGTAGTTTTATTATTTATTTCTTTATGTCAGGCATAACTCGCCCATATACAACATACATATATAATACACACACAATTACATCAGTAAAAGACTATATGTACAGACGAGCCCAGTTATTGCGAAAGAATCTGCTACGGAATATCACTTCAGATTTAAGAACAGATTGGATAATGTTGTTTGATGACTTGTATAGACGGGATATAAATGAGTAACATTGTTTACGCCATGTAGCATCAAATGTGTCAATCCTATTGTATACAAACATTTCACTTGCACTACAAAATCTGGGTAGTGACATTATGATGCGAAGACAGTTATTGTAAGCAACTCGACACTTTGATACAGTTTTAGAACTAGCTCTGTCCCACAACTGTGCAGCAAAAAGTTGGGAGCAATGAGCTGTAAACAACGTCTTTTTAACATATGAAGAACAATAAGCGAATTTGCGTATAATAGTATTTGCACGGCTATACAGACCTCTTATCTGGGTAAGAATACAGTCGTCGTCACTCAGTTTGTCATTAATGTGAATACCGAGATAAACATATGACGTAACAAATTTCAAAGGCTCTCCGTTCAATTTAACACAGGGAAGAGGTTGCTTAAGTAGCAAACGGGCACATGGGAAATACATACAGCAAGATTTGTTTGCATTGAATAATACATCATTTATGAAGCCAAAATTCCTCACAAAATATTCACGAGTTTTTGTAGAGCCTTCAGGCTTGGACAAATTAAACACATATCATCAGCATAAAAAGATGGTTCACCAAGTGACCACCTATATAACAACCAACGTTCGCATTACTAAGTCTAATACTTAAGTCATCAATGTAGATATTAAACAGTACAGGCGACAGCAAGCTCCCTTGCCTCACCCCATTTGACACAGAAAAACGGAGAGACAGGGTATTGTTCCATCTTACACACATTGATTGATTTTGGTACCAGTATGCAAGAAAACGTACAATAGAACACAGGTACTTTCCTGTCTAGAAGTTTTTTAAATAAGGTCCAGTGATTTACTCTGTCAAAGGCCTTGGAGGCGTCTAAAAAACAAGTGAAGACAGGAGAACCAAGACTCCTATAATACTCTATCGTCTGCTTCAAGGTGAAGACACACATGTCAAGTCCATGATGACGCTTAAAACCAAACTGGTGATCAGACGAAAGAATGTAGGGGCTCAAGGCGATTTAGTAAGATAGCCTCCAGGACCTTAGACAGAGCCGAAGCGATGGCTATAGGCCTGTAATTTTCACTACTACAAATGTTACCAGATTTGTTTTTCACAATCGGAACCAAAATAGTATCTAAAAGGATACTAGGTAAAAAATTATGCACTAGAGCAGACGAAAATAACAAAGATAAGTGGACACTCAATTTAGGCCCAGCATACTTCAAATGCTCATTTGAAATCCCATCAGACCCGCAGGCCTTTCCATTGGGTAAGTTCTTAATAACCTCATCAACTTCCTGTGCCGAGATTTGCATATCAGGATCAAAAGAACACGTAGATGACAATGCAGATAATACAGCTGGTCGGTGAGTCTGGTTGTTTACTGAGTTTAACAGAGTCGCAAAGTGGGTTTTCCAAAGGTCTGCGATCTGCTCAGAACCGGAGCAGCCGTCAATAGAGTTTGGTATGATTGTCTGGGACGTTTTAGAATTTCGAATTTTTCTCCAGAACTCTCTTGATTGGCCAGCATTAAAACTTTTCACAATCGAATCAGCTCTAGCCCTCTTTTCATCCTGTTTACACCGCCTCAGGGCATACTTAAATTACGCCCTCGATTTACACATTAAGGAAAAGATCTGTCCTGAGCGAGGGCGGCCACTTTCCCTCCATAACACATAGGCCTCTCGAGAAGCGGAGTGTAAATCTTTAACCACCTCGTTCCACCCGGGAACCGGTTTAAAAGAATTACAGCAATTTTTCTGCGTAACAGAGACATCAGCGGAATCTTTCATTAAGGAAATTAATTGG
>NW_017802958.1:481592-493890 GCF_001625305.1 Branchiostoma belcheri
AAACTTTTCACAATCGAATCAGCTCTAGCCCTCTTTTCATCCTGTTTACACCGCCTCAGGGCATACTTAAATTTCGCCCTCGATTTACACATTAAGGAAAGGATCTGTCCTGAGCAAGGGCGGCCACTTTCCCTCCAAATAGTGTTCATATGATCATATGAGTGTGTATGTATGTATGTGTGTGGGTGTGTATGTGTGTGTGCACGTGTGTTTGTGTTTGCTTCCGCGTGTGTGTGTATGTGCATGTATTTGTGTTTTGTGTATGTGTGTGTGTGTGTGTGTGTGTGTGTGTATGTGTGTGTGCATCTGTGTTTGCGTTTGCGTGTGTGTGTATGTGCATCTGTGTGTGTGCGTGTGTGTGTGCATGTTTGTGTGCATGTGTGTGTGTGCATGTGTGTGTGTGCATGTTTGTGTGCATGTGTGTGTGTGCATGTGTGTGTGTGCATCATTGTGTGTGTGTGTGTGTGTGTGTGTGTGTGTGTGTGAGTGAGTGTGTGCATCATTGTGTCCATGCGTGTATTTTCTCGTGTGTGTGTGTACGTGTGTGTGTGTGTGTGTGTGTTTGTGTGTGTGTATTTCCCATTTTTTCGAATGTGAATCATTTCGACAGTCAAAATTTGATTTCATCTGTGTTTTAGGACCTCGGCCTATTACATCGATCTCTATATGTGAACAAACGACAACCGTCATTAAGGCAAAATGGCCTGCTGCTGAAGACAAAGACGTCACATACATGGCACAGATCACCGGTAAAGACCCGATACTAGTTGGTAAAGACTTAGCATGTTGTTTTGACGAGCTTGAGCCTGGTACTAGTTATGATATAAGTATAACCGTGAAACGTACATTTGAGGACGGGAGAGAAGTTGATAGCCGTCCACGTAAAACTAAGGCCTTCACCTGCCCTTCCCATCCAGAATCCGTTAGCGTAAAATCATATGGCCATTCGTCGGTAACACTTGCTTGGCAACCTCCTGCAGCTGGAAATATAGATTGTTACAGAGTAGAAATATGGTGTACAGACCAAACTAAAGCAAGGAGTGACGAACACAAGCCAGAACATAGTCGGCTAATAGGCAAATACTCAACCGAATATACATTTGATTCCCTTTCGACTTCCCCGGGTAGTCTTCACAAAGTAACAATTTCATCTTACTTCCAAAATCTCAGCAGTGAGATTGTGGAAATAATGCAGAGGACCAAGCTTCGTTCTCCAGACCTGAAGCTGCGCGAAAAAACGCAAACCTCTATCACGGTTTCTTGGGAACATGTGATGGGTGAGAAAGAAAAGTACGTTCTCTCAATAAGTCCGAATGAGGGCGAACCCGATGTAGTAATTCCTTGCCATGAGAATAGGCTTCAACATAAGTTTCGAAACCTAGTCCCAGGTAAAGAATACAAAGCGTCAGCCATTACAATTTATAAAGATGCAGAATGTGAACCATGTACCGTGACCATTGTCACATTGCGAGAAGATGTGGAAAGTGAAGAACGCGTAGTTGAAGAGCAAACTATTGTCGGGCAGCCCAAGAATGTTCGAGTCAAACAGGCTGGAGATGGAGCACTGACGTTAAAGTGGGAAGACGCTGAGGGAGACAAGAATGGATATATCTTAGAGATAGCCTCAGCTTCAGAAATAAAATCAGAAACGTATCGGTATGTTTCACGTTCACAAGCAAGGCGATATGAATTGACAAATCTAGTCCCAGGACGTCTTTATTACATAACGATCAAAACGACAAGCCATGGCCGTCACAGTGAACCAGTTACACTACAAGCACGGACAATAGTTGCTAGAGCAAGAAACTTTGCTAGGGAAAATGTGAAGGAGAGAAGCATTGCCGTTAGCTGGACAAGTGCCCTTGGTGAGGTAGACAAGTATATTCTACAAATATCTTCTGAGACATGGGCGGAACAAGTGCCAATAACTCACAGTGAAGGGCGAATGTCTTATATTTTCGGAGACCTCGAGCCGGGACGTCATTACAACATATCTATAAAAACTGATCGGGAAGGAGACTATAGTGATGAAGTACCACTACTAAGGGTAAGAACAATGGTCAGCAAGCCGGTGAATTTAAAAGTTGAAGACAAACAAACTGACAGCCTTCGGGTGGTATGGACCAGTGCGGAAGGGGACAAAGATGCCTACCACATCAGGATAGATCCACAAGATGGAGATAACCCGTCTGCAATTTTAAAGAGCACCGATGAATTGGCATACACATTTAAAGAACTGAACCCTGGGAGGCTCTACACAGTCAGGGTCGTCACCGACAGTGGCGGAGACAAAAGTTTGGCAGAAGTAGTCAAGCGAAGAACGCTTCCGAGCCCACCGCGAGCCGTGGGAGCATCAGTGCAAGGGACAGGCATTCTTGTAACTTGGGAGCCAGCAATCGGAGACAAGGACAAATATATCTTGAAGCTTTTTTATTATGAAAAGGATACCGGCGAAGAAACAGATCCTCTTTGGCGTGAAGTTGAGGAGGGAAAGCCTACACAGCAAATGTTTCCGCAGCTACAATTTGGAAGAATGTACCATGTGCATGTTATAACCCGTACTGACGATATCGATAGTGAACCAGTGGCTACATCACGAAGGATGACGGTTGACCGTCCAAAGAATGTATCAGTAATGCATAAAACGGAAACAACAGCCATCATCAAGTGGGATCATGCACAGGGTGACAAAGACAAGTACGCCGTGGAAATACAGCCTAATTCACAGACGGGCTATGAAAACGAAGTTGACCAAGAACAATTAACATATGACTTCGACGACCTTCAACCCGGAAGACTGCATCACCTGTCTGTCTACACAATTAGTGGAGACGACCGGAGTAAACCTGAACGTACACAATTTACGACATTGGCGCGTCCTCCAAATAAAATTTATGTCAATAAAGAAGACGTGAAGGAGAAAAGCTTACGTGTTTTCTGGCTCGAACCCGAGAGTGACGTGGACCATTACGGGATAAGTATTTCTCATTTAGGAAAAGAAATAAGCCGACACGAGATTTCTGCCTCGCCACGTGAGTACCTCTTCGGGAACCTCACCCCCGGTAGGCTGTACACAATTTCAGTCTGGACTTATGTTGGGGACCTGGGAAGTACATCAGCTCCAATATCAGTACAAGAAAGAACATTGGTTGCAAGTGCCAAGACGATAAGAGTTGAGGATTGTACTCATTCGTCAATATCATTTTCATGGGATAAAGCCGACGGTGACGTGGACTATTATGAGTATCGTGTTATGTATGGGGAGGTTTGCGTCAATACGAACATAAAGACTCAGTCATCCGACCAACGTTGGGTACAGGTTGATGACCTAACCGGGGGACGTCTGTACGAGCTAGTTGTAGTAGCTGTGCGTAGTGATAGGAGAAGCCTGCCTACCAAAAGAAATCATCGCACAAAAGTTCACAAACCTGAAGGCCTTCACGTCGCTGACGTCAAAATGCAGCAAGTCACCATCACATGGGAGCAAGCACAGGGAGACAAAGACAAGTACACTGCAGTTGTATTTGATACTACACATCAAGACAGAACTCCAAAGAGCAAAGGAGATGTATCTGCCACCGCCTCGGCTCTCGAACATCGCTTCAGTGCTTTGGTACCCGGCCGAGAGTACGAAGTAGTGCTTAGGACTATCAATGGAGGAGATGCAAGCGACCCTGAGAAACGGCTAGTAAGGACAAAGCCCCTGCCTCCGGTAAATGTTAGGACATCCGCCGTGGACACAGGAATCATGGTGGAGTGGTCAGAACCAAGCGGCGACAAAGACGAGTATTTACTGGAGATTTCGCCCAAGGAAGATTTACATACTCCTATTGTCATTTCAACTGGGGACGAGACCTCTTATACTTTTCCAGGCGTTACGCTCGGAAAGTTGTACGACGTCAAGATTTTCACCAGAAGCAAAGATGTCGATAGTGGTAAGGTAATCAGACAGCAGCGGATGACTGTAGGACAACCAAATCTTGTACACCTTCACCCATTCGAGACCTCTGTCAAAGTGACATGGGATCACGCAGAAGGTGAAAAGGAACGCTACCACATCACGGTATGGGACGTGGGACGGAAGACATGTGTATGGAGGGAAGAAAGAAACGCCGATGAGGACTTGGAGGTTTTATTTGATGCTCTTGTATCCGGAAGGCTGTATGGAGTGGAGGTCACTACAGAGAGTGGAGGAGAGTTGAGTGAATGCGTACCTAAAACAGTGAGAACTAAAATTCGCCCTCCCGCACAGATCAACATAGCAGACAATGACGTAAAGGAAAATAGCCTTCGAATCACGTGGCGTAAACCAGATTGTGACATCGACATGGACTGTTATCATGTTTCGATTTCCCCAGAGAATGCTATTGG
Source organism: Branchiostoma belcheri (assembly GCF_001625305.1). Taxonomy (NCBI): domain Eukaryota; kingdom Metazoa; phylum Chordata; class Leptocardii; order Amphioxiformes; family Branchiostomatidae; genus Branchiostoma; species Branchiostoma belcheri. The sequence goes on from NW_017802958.1 coordinate 485,964, forward strand.
TGTGGTAGAAAAAGGGCAACCTTTAGAGTATACTTTCCATAATCTCACTTCAGGTCGCAAGTATCAACTAAGCGTGACAACCGATAGCGGTGGGGACAAAAGTGGTCCCGTCACCAAGACAAAAAGAACAACTGTCAGTCGCACAGAACAAATCAATGTTAGGGAAAGAACTGAAACTACTCTAACCATAACTTGGCTCGACGTCAAGGGTGACAAGAGTTCGTACATTGCCTCCATACGAGAGATGACCGCTGAAATATCTTTTCAACGTTTCCCCGACATCCGGATCCCTGCCTATTCTCTGAACTCCCAAAGGTTTTCCAATCTTACTGCTGGTAGAATGTACGAAGTCTCTGTGGTCACAGTAAGTGGTGAAATGGAAAGTTTGGCAAGAACCATGCTGGTCAGAACAATTGTGTCTCCTCCAAGAAATGTAATGATTCCACAGGACAGTGTGACAGAACACAGTATGGATGTAGTATGGGAGGACGCCAGGGGGGATTACAAGTCATACGAGCATCTAATATCACCAAAAGAAGGTACAAGCAGATACATGGGAGAGGAGTCACTAGATGGAACTCAGGTGCACAGAAGCAGATTCGAGAATCTGTTTCCATGTAAATTATACACAATCGAATTGTGGACAAGGCAGGAAGAAGCTGACAGCGAAGTTAAAGTTCAAAGTCATAGAACAAAAGTTGCGGCTGTGGAGGAAACATCCATAGTATTCACGAACATCAGTGAAAATGAAGTCACTTTGGGATGGAAAGAAGCCGAAGGAGAGAAGGACGGCTACACAGTAACCATACACCCTTTCCCTGACGATACTACGGCGGTTACACCACCACCGGCTGAAGTGAAGGCAGACGATGACTTACAGCACACTTTCCGCGACCTTACCCCCGGACAGAAACACGCTATTTCCATTGTAACATTCAAGGAAAATGACAAAAGTTCGGAAGTCACCAAGACGGTACATACAAAGCCAAATAAACCCGAAGGCTTCCGCGTTGAAACTTTTGCAGAAAGCATTGCCGTGTCTTGGTACTCCCCTAAAAGTATACAAGATGGGTATGTGTTGAAAATAACAACAGTTCCAGAGGATCCGGAGTATTACATTCAAGCAACTTTTGACGAAAAGACAATGTCTTCTAACGATGAAGTTGCTAGCGTCTTAGACGAATGCAATGAAACAAGACATTTCACTTACACGTTCAGGGAGAAGGGCACGATAAAGGCGCGAACAAAATATAAAATCTCAGCACAGACCAAAAGCGGCAAGAAACAAAATGGTGGTCAATGCAGTGATGTGATCGTTTTTGAAGGACGGACAAAGCCACATCCTCCCAGAGATCCTCGCCTAGTAAAGGAGGACATAGAGAGTGTAACATTTTCCTGGGCGCCGCCTATAGATGTAGAGCGAAAGCGAGATATCCACAGGTACATCGTTCGGTATAAAAGGCCAGAGGACGAGAATGAACGGGAGCATGACTGTCAGTTTAACACCTGGGCAAAAATAGAACACTTGAGGGACGACACAAATTATGATTTTTTCATCATATCAGTGGTGGAAACAAGAGCTGAAGACGGGACAGTTGAACGGGTCGACAGTGAGAGGTGCAGATTCACTTTCAAGACAATGTCACAGAGCACGAAAATTGCCAGACAGCTCTCAAAGCTAAGAAAAGCTCTTCCTATCGTGATCTGTGGTGGAGCATTTGCCATCTACCTGTTTATCTTCCTTGGCGTGTTCGTTCACAACTGCGTCAGACCGTATGGTCAGAGTGAGATGGCCGCTACAACCGTAATTCCAAGTGGAAACAGCTCGAACACCCCAACTAACAATTCTTCTGTCAGACCGACTGCCAGCGCACAGTCGTTTAACAGTGGTTTAGCAGAGTGCTTCTTTGAAAAGGCTGGAGAACAGTTTTGGTACCTCGTATTTTTCACTGCTGTTCCGGCTATTTGCCTCCTAGCTATCTTTCTGTGGAAAGTAATCAAGCGCATCAGACAGAACATAAGGCGACGTGCAACCCCGGACGCAGAACATGGACTATTAGATGACTTAGAAGTAGACACAGAAATGACTGAAATGCACCCAGTTGAAGATATACCAAAACTTGTGTACGGAAGAAACGCAACTTGACAAAGATGGCTAACTAATTGATAAAGTTGTTAAAGTTGATAAAGCTCGGATCGCTATATAGTTGAAGGTCGATGACGGACATTGAACCAGCATCCAAACTATTCAGGTGTTTAACACGTCTCATGAAACAAGACAGGACGGGTCGTTCGCCGCTGTACCACGAAGAATTTTTTAAATTTTTTTATAACAATCAGAACACATTACATATGATTCTCTCTAATGGAGTAAAGCAATGGAAATGTAAAAATTGAGGAATCTTTGTGCAAGCTGTGATCTTAGTTTCACTTATTTCATTAACGTGGCATCAGAATGCTTAAAAGATCCTTTTATACGGGTACATCACCAGATAATATGTGCACATATATGAGATATGGAATCATAGGTACACTTGGTTTGTGATTCAAAACATGCTGGACTACTCTGCTGGTCTGGATTTGTAGATAGGTGAAAATGTTTATCTAATGCATATTTGTACCTGAGTTTACTCTTCAGCTTTGCGTATTTTCCCTCAATTTCCATGTTTCAATCGTTTTTCTTTTGTTGCAACACCTCCCAATTCATACATATCGCAAAATGTCAGCCATTTCATACTCCACTGCACACGGAAAAGAAATCAAACCCAACAATAACTACAGATGTACATCTAAAGTAGCATTAGCATTACTTATTATCATTTTTACTGTTCATTGTTGTTATCATGTTCTTGCAATTAGCCCTCGGGCATGAATTTGCAATAAATTTTCAATATATATATTTTGACCATGTGCAATGGTGTCATCAATACGACATGTGTATAATCAATATGACTTTTATATAGCGATCGACTGAACATAGAATACCAAACGAGAGTATTTTTTGGACAATCTATATTCCAGCAATATACTGGTATACATCATCATAGTTAGTATACATGTAGTACACGAAATATGAATAAAAGACGAATGACAATAAACCTGATAGCGTGTGTGCACCTTTTTTTCGGGACTCAGTTACTGTTACAAAAGTACTAGCGATGTACTCGTATTAGTAGTTCATTAGTACAAAACCTTTCGGGAGATCACCTATTTTTCAACTTACGTATACATACCTTGTATGGCATAAGAACGGTGGCTTGAAAGTACCTACAGTAATAACATTAGCTGAAAACTGATGATGACCGTTAGACTGAATTAACTACATATTAACTACTGAATGGAAGATCTCCTTGCCCCAGATTAAACATGTACAGTTATTATTAGTTGCACAAACAAATGAATTTACCTGCCAACGTTTAGGTTTAACCATTAGAAAGGTAGTTGAGGGAACTGTACGCCAGTTTGCATTGAATGACCAACCTTACACATAACACAGTTATACAAAGTCTGTACTTTCAGAATACACTAAAAGAATCAAAACTTTTTAATTGTTAAATCAATTTTACTGAATTTTCAGAATGATAGTATTATCCACAGCCCCCAATCAGGCAATCATTATGGTCAATACTCATCTATCATTGGACGTCAAAGCCCGACTCAGTTCATCACTATTCTGCGTTTATAAACCCATCAAAGCCTTACAACTATTTCTTTTGGCAAACTTTGACGCGGCAAATTCGTGACATTTGCTTCATTTAATGTTTTTGTTGAAACAATTCAATTGTATAGTTATCGTTCCTTCCATGTCGGACAGTACTTCCCATGTTACCATGGTAACGGTACCGAGGAAACCGCGCTGCCCCTCGGGAAGGTCCCGGATGACGCTTGTCTCCTTAGCGACGGCCTGGCGGAACAACATGTCCCTCCCCGCGTGACACGAGAAGTACACACATTAGCAATTTGACCATCATAAGAAAGCTAAAATATCATAAAAATTGATTACCATATCTGTTTGCTAAAATCCATCACCAACGTCTGAAGAGATCAAATTACAGAAGCGTGCAAAGTTACGGCACACCGTCAAGCTTAGGTACATTCACAAAACGTCTCGAAGTGTTTGCCACGTGAAGGACTCATAATAAACAGTATGAATGATTCATTCTTATCAAAGTATTTTCTTTACATGAATGTTTTCAAACTTCATCCCCATTAAAACCGGACCACTCTCTGACAACTAGCGATGAAGCTTCGTGAGTTCGAGCACGCGAAAGAGCGTGTGATGTTAGGACACCCCCCGCCCGGTACATTTATTTTGATTTTTATTAAGCACTGTGATTTATGTTCTAACACCAGTTCTATCAGACTTTGGGAGTAACTTAAAGTAGTGGAAACATTTTCATGAATTCGACGCCCAACAGCTGTGGAATATTCTGTACATTGTATGAAATTGAATCCGTAACCTGCTTATGGTAAATTTCAGCATTGTTCTACAAACGTTGACCTCACTGGTGATGTGTACCTAAAATGATGTCACGGGACATAATAAACGTGTCTATGACGTAATTGCTGTTTGTTATTAAAATGTTACGCTGTATTAAGTATTGAAATGTTTAACAAAAGTTCCACGATCTCATACCCAATCAAGTGATTAATATAGACACTTTTATTATGTCCCGTGACGTCATTTTAAGTACATGTCATTTTAAACACACGCAAACACACACACACGCGCGCGCGCGCGCACACACACACACACACACACAAACACACGAACACACACACACACACACGCAAACACACACACAAACACACACACAAACACGCGCGCGCGCACATAAACACGCACACAAACACACACACACAAACACACACACACAAAAAAAAACACGCGCGCGCGCACACAAACACACACGCACACAAACACGCACACACACACACACACAAAAACACACACAAACAAACGCTATGGAAAACACAACCGTCTTGGCAAAGGTAACGATCCACCTTGTGAGAATTTTGCAATGAATTTGCTTAATTCATCTGATTATTTTTTATTATTCCTTTATTCTACAATTAAGGAAGGCAAAGGAGATCCAAAGATAAGATAGGCTAGCCGGTAAACACTTGTTCAGAGTGCCTTGGAAGTAAAACTTTCTATAAAAAGTATCACCACTTAGTTATTGAAATATTTATAAATTCAACCCAACCTTTTTCTTCGCTTACGAGTAACATTCTAGCGTGTCATTTGTCGTACACAGGATGTGTAATGTGTTAGATTACAAAATACATTTATATATAAATAATAGACCTTGGCCAATCAGGGAACATTGAAACTTTATTAAAACCTTGCTGTGAGTGTGAAAAATTAAGGGTAAATGGATATACATGTTTTGTACATGTATAACGGCGTATTTACTGGTCGGTTAAAAACCAAAATGCATTAATTGAAATTAAAAATGGATAAGAGTCAGCCACATACAACAGTCTATATATAATAGATGGTGTTAATAAACCTCATGAAGTGACTTGTACATACATGTACATGTATGACGCAACAGGCATGCACTTTGTTAACATCCGGCAAAAATTGTCTGTTTGACTTTGTAGAGAAGGACTAATCTAAGTTGAAACTAGACATTACTGTGAGTCCTGTCTATGTCAATGGCATAAAAAAAATTAATTTTTTTGTTGTTGTTTTTTGTTCTTTTCTTTTCTAGCACGAAAAACAAACACCTTGGCTTTTAGAAACAAAGCTAAGATACCCGGGCTACCCTGTTTATCCTTAGCGTAATCGGAACTTATACGCTCCGACAAAAACAGGTTGATGGAGATGTTACAAAGTTCAACCTTGTTCATGTTTTCCCGGGATGTTGCGGTGGACCTTCTGGTTCACTTTACAGTCCCTCCTGTACAGATGCCCGTCTCGCTGCCACAATCATCGCAAGCCAATTGCGGGCCTTGCGGCTGCCGTCCCATATTAATGTCGCCTGGTTCGTGCCTGGAACTGGCAACAGGATGGGGGTAAGTAGTGCCAGCACTGGGTGGATCGGGGGCGTCTGCGGGCGGGCGGACTGTCCGGTCTCCGAGTCGGCGCTGGGACGTGAAGCCTGCTTCTGACCGGCCTCGGTTTTGGGGCGTGGGGGATCATCGCCCTTCTTCTGTCGGGGTGAGATGTTGCCTTTCACCTGCCTGGCCTCGGCGGTAGGGCGATCCTTCTGACCCGCGGTACCGGTGTTCTTCGGCTGTTGCTGAGGGAGAGTGGCCTTGGGGGCGTCTGCCTTCGCTGTGGTCTCTGCCTTGGGCTGAGACTTCTTCTGTAGCAAGAACCCGGACTTCATGCCGCCGAATGTTCCCTTCGGTTTGCCGGTGTTGGCCATACCGGGAGCCCGCACAGAGGCGCTGGGTTTGTCGGACTCTGCAGGTTTGTTCTTCGGCGTGTCCGCATGGTTGGTAGGCGCGTTCAAGTCACTACGCCGGGTTTTCTTCTTAACAGCCTCCTGAAGAGGCACACTGGGCGGGTCCACGAATGGAGGAATCTTAACTTCACATCTCTCGACTCCGATGGCGGCGTTCAACGCTGTGGTGGAGAAAAAAGAACCTTGTCAGAAACGGTCATACTTGTAGATCGAATCTTAGAACGTTAAAGAATCTAGTTCTGTTGTTCGAGCGCGGCAGACAGAAACTGCTCTGAAGTAAATTTGCTCTCACCATTGGCGATGGAGCCCAAAATCCTGGCGGCGAGGCCGAACAGAAAGATAGTAGACACTATGATGAAGCTGAACATGGCGTCAATACGCACACAGCTGCAGGAACTCTGGAATCACGCAGAAATCAAGACGGGCGAAAAAAAAACACGTCCAATTCTCTTTCAGGGACTTCCAGAACTGAAGTACATTTGTGACGTCACAAAACAAGTATCAAAGGACGTGACCTCACTGTGACGTTAAAATGACGTCACGGGACATAAAAAAAACGTGTCTATGACGTAATTGCTGTTTGTTATGGAAATGTTACGCTGTATTAAGGGGGCACACCCCAGTCTATTTGGCGTCTCTATTCGAAGCTGCACACACTCAAATCTAGCGACCGTCTCTGGCGTGGAATAATTCGGAAGGAGAATAACTGTAAATGGGACGAAAGGATATCTCTTCAGCTACAAGACCAGTTGAGTTTGGTTTCTTCAACCTTTTTAAGTTTGGTAAAATCAACGGAAAAAACATTATTTTCACTCCAAAATTAATGCCCAAAATTGCGAATTTTCGCGTAGGATAATCCCATAGAAAAAAATTTTCCGGCAGAAATGACTGATGCTGGCAGAAAGACCCAAGCCTTGACTATACCCGAGTAAATTATAAAGAAAATTCTAGTACTGTAATTTTCTAATCAGTCCACGGCGCGAGGGGTTGCAAATTCACCCCTACGAAGGCGCAGAGCGAAATCTAGGTCAAACGGACGGATTACACTTGGCGCGCAAGGATACCCGGAAGTAAGGTTCGGAGCCAAAAGAAATTTTCACCCCAAAATCACCATTTCTTACACTCTTCAGCCATGTTAATGCTTAATGACACTTCGTGGCAGTTTATGAGAAATGTCACCTCAAACTTGGACCCTCAAAACCCTTTCGTCACTTTTTTACAACGGACTATCGCGGAGTGTGCACCGTTAAGTATTGAAATGTTTAACAAGAGTTCCGATGTCATACCCAATTAAGTGATTAATATAGACACTTTTATTATGTCCCGTGACGTCATTTTAAGTACATGTCATTTTTAACACACGCACACACGCGCGCGCGCGCGCGCGCGAGCCCGCACACACACACAAACACACGCACACACACAAACACACACACTACACTCTACACACTACACACACACACACACACAGAAACACACGCACGCGCGCGCACACAAACACACGCAGAAAC
>NW_017802958.1:493927-527238 GCF_001625305.1 Branchiostoma belcheri
ACACACACAAACAAACGCTATGGAAAACACAACCGTCTTAGCAAAGGTAACGATCCACCTTGTGAGAATTTTGCAATGAATTTGATTAATTCATCTGATTATTTTTTATTATTCCTTTATTCTACAATTAAGGAAGGCAAAGGAGATCCAAAGATAAGATAGGCTAGCCGGTAAACACTTGTTCAGAGTGCCTTGGAAGTAAAACTTTCTATAAAAAGTATCACCACTTAGTTATTGAAATATTTATAAATTCAACCCAACCTTTTTCTTCGCTTACGAGTAACATTCTAGCGTGTCATTTGTCGTACACAGGATGTGTAAAGTGCTAGATTAGAAAATACATTTATATAAAAATAATAGACCTTGGTCAATTAGGGAACATTGAAACTTTATTAAAACCTTGCTGTGAGTGTGAAAAATTAAGGGTAAATGGATATACATGTTTTGTACATTTGTAACGGCGTATTTACTGGTCGGTTAAAAAACACAATGCATTAATTGAAATGAAAAATGGACAAGAGTCAGCCACATACAACAGTCTATATATGATAGATGGTCTTAATAAACCTCATGAAGTGACTTGTACATAAATGTACATGTATGACGCAACAGGCCAGCACTTTGTTAACATCCGGGAAAAATTGTCTGTTTGACTTTGTAGAGAAGGACTAAGTTGAAACTAGACAGTACTGTGAGTCCTGTCTATGTCAAAGGCATAAAAAAGAACTTTTTTTTTGCTTTTTTTGTTTTCTTTTCTAGCACCAAAAACAAACACCTTGGCTTTTAGAAACAAAACTAAGATTCCCGGGTTACCCTGTTTATCATTAGCGTAATCGGAACTTATACGCTTCGACAAAAACAGGTTGATGGAGATGTTGCAAAGTTCAACCTTGTTCATGTTTTCCCGGGATGTTGCGGTGGACCTTCTGGTTCACTTTACAGTCCCTCCTGTACAGATGCCCGTCTCGCTGCCACAATCATCGCCAGCCAATTTCTGGCCTTGCGGCTCCCGTCCCAGATTAATGTCGCCTGGTTCGTGCCTAGAACTGGTAACAGGATGGGGGTAAGTAGTGCCAGCACTGGGTGGATCGGGGGTGTCTGCGGGCGGGCGGACTGTCCGGTCTCCGAGTTGGCGCTGGGACGTGAAGCCTGCTTCTGACCGGCCTCGGTTTTGGGGCGTGGGGGATCATCGACCTTCTTCTGTCGGGGTGAGATGTTGCCTTTCACCTGCCTGGCCTCGGTGGTGGGCCGATCCTTTTGACCCTCGGTGTTCTTCGGCTGTTGCTCAGGGAGAGTGGCCATGGGGGCGTCTGCCCTCGCTGTGGTCTCTGTCTTTGGCTGAGACTTCTTCTTTGGGCTTTGTAGCAAAAACCCGGGCTTCATGCCGCCGAATGTTCCCTTCGGTTTGCCGGTGTTGGCCGTACCGGGAGCCCGCACAGAGGCGCTGGGTTTGTCGGGCTCTGCAGGTTTGTTCTTCGCGATCGTGTCCGCATGGTTGGTAGGCCCGTTCAAGTCACTACGCCGGGCTTTCTTCTTGACAGCCTCCTGGAGAGGCACACTTGGCGGCTCCACGAATGGAGGAATCTCAACTTCACATCTCTCGACTCCGATGGCGGCGTTCAACGCTGTGGTGGAGAAAAAAGAACCTTGTCAGAAACGGTCATACTTGTAGATCGAATCTTAGAACGTTGCCGAGTCTAGTTCTGTTCGAGCGCGGCGGACAGAAACTGCTCTGAAGTAAAACTGAAGTAAACTTGCTCTCACCATTGCCGATGGAGCCCAAAATCCTGGCGGCGAGGCCGAACAGGAAAATAGTAGACACTATGATGAAGCTGAACATGGCGTCAATACGCACACAGCTGCAGGAACTCTGGAATCACGCAGAAATCAAGACGGTCGAAGAAAACACACGTCCACTTCGCTTTCAGACTTTCAGAACTGAAGTACATTTGTGACGTCACAGAAAAAGTATCAAAGGACGTGATCTCACTGTGACGTTAAAATGACATGTACTTGAAATGGCGTCACTGGACATAATAAAAGTGTCTGTGACGTAATTACCTTCGCCAAGAAGGTTATGTTTTCAGAGGCGTTCGTGTATGTGTGTGTGTATGTGTGTGTGTGTGTGTGTGTGTGTGTGTGTGTGTGTGTGTGTGTGTGTGTGTGTGTGTGTGTGTGTGTGTGTGTCCGTCTGTAGACACGATAACTTGAGAAGGCTCAATGGATTGTCTTGATACTTGGTAGGTGGGTAGGTATTGATGAGACCTGGAAATGATTAGATTTCGGACCCCCTAGCGGCTTGTTACGGTACTGCAGCTGAACTTCCGGTTTTGATATCTCGTGATCTAGACGTGCTAGGGTGACGAAATTTAGATGGTACATGTAGGTGGCGCTTGTGCTGGGGAAGGCGTGAGGTTGGGCCCCCTGGCGACTTTCTCTGGAACTGCAGGGCTATCTGTTTGAAGTGTACTGATCAACCGCGACGGGGGCTGACATGCTTTACCAGATATCTTTTTACCCAGCGCTGACGTCATACTTTAGAAAATCCACATGTTGGGTCAATGTATTAAGGAAAGACCGTACTGACTGGTCGAAAGCTTCTCGGTGACAACATTTACACTTTTGTGTTGGAACAAATATTTCAACAAGCGTAAATGTTGTTAAACTGACTAAACCGCGCTCCTGATGGCCGCCCGCCCTGTAGGCTGCCGACCCTCTTTGGGTGGGGGTCATTAACCTCCGGCCGAGAGAGCTTGTGTAACACAGGCTACAATTTTGTTAGCTTCGCATAAAGAATCCTTCTGTTTAAATAGGGGTTTAAGGTTATCGAAACAACCTACAAAAGTAGCTCCCCTAATCCCCTCTAATTGGAGTAAATGTTTTCAACAAAGAGACTTTCTCAAATGCAATTTCAAGTGCAAGCTTAAGAAACGCGTTAGCGAAAAAAAAAACAAGTTGGTGATTGACATCATGACTTAGTACCATTTTAGCACGAAATCAGGGAACAATGCACACGTCACTGGATTTGCCACTCCTGATATGATGAGATCTTCTAGCTTAGCTTTTCCTAGGCACTTTTAGCAGTCGATAGATGACTTTCAAAGCTAACAACTTTAACCATAGAGTGTGTGAACTAAGCTTGACTAAGTCCAACAGCACACAGTATATCAAACGTTCGGTTTACGCAGCCAACTTTTCTCTGAAAACTTACAGTCCAGCAGGTACGTCCTTGCCAGCTTATAGATGATGGGTGGTAGCAACTGTTTCCGAGTGACCCTGGTGTTGTTGATTTACGTTTTGTGTCTGGGGAAGGAAGGTCTGACATTACTGACAGTACAGCAAGCCCAGCACCTTACAAGTAAGTACTACATATCCCTGTCATTCCCGTGTGCTTCACTTTATACTCTGAACGTACTGACAGTACAGTAAGCTAAGTGACTACATGCCTCCGCCGTGACGTGTAAGCATTAAGATGCAAATCTTTAATTCCAACTAGTAGAAATAGCAGTATCAAACTCTTCCTTTATACTATTGTAACCGAGGTGGAATTCACCAGGTTCTTTGAGGATGCTGCACGGGAGACTAACTGCAGGGCTAGCAAGAACACACGCAGGACACAGGCATTGCCGTCACACACGCACGGGAGTCGATGGGCTGGGACAGTCTCTCTCTGTAACCTTCTCGCGAGCTGTCTCTGTCTCAGACTGTCCTCTAGACTGTTCTCTCAACCCACCGAACACCCAGCTTTTATTGTCAAACCACAGACTGGACACATATTGCAATGCAGACAGTCGTCTAGCAAGGGAACAACACAATATTTCGCACCCATACGACATGTCCTTGATGTTCCTATCATCAAAGCCTCGAATTAGCATAACCAGATTATCATACTGGTCACAAAAACTTCAAAGACGATGGCCTCTTACAATATGCATAAAAAGTGTCATTTTCAAACCCTTACACTATTATAGCTAATCTGCTTGTGTGTTGGAAAAGGCAACTAGTGTAACTTCAGGGCAGGAACAAAAAGTACCCTACATGAAGAAATTTTTCTGATATTTAATTTACTGCCATTTCAATGCATTCTCTTCTTAGCTCATACATGGAGCGTTTCAAATAGCACCAAAGCAAGCTTCTGGAGACGTTTCTTTATTGTTCCAGCTATTTGTCTTCGACAAGAAGGCTATGAAATCGTTTTGACACTGTTTGGCGGCTCCTTTGCGGCTCCAGATGTCTTACTGAGGGACGACTGAAGTGTGCTAGATATAGCTTGCAGTCCTTCAACTAAAAACACGTTATATGAGAAAACAGGTCCTATGTTAAGAATGGGATACGATTGCAAACCAATGCTTATGCATCCTGTAATGTTCCAGACAGACTTGAACGGCTGAAATTGAAGATTGATGCGGTGAACTTCAACGTGAGCCGAACTACTCGTACTCTGAACAACATGGCGGCGAAGGGTCTTCCTAAGAGCCTGGATGTTTCCCTACCCAGTCCAACCTCTCCCAATACAACACCCACACCTACACCTACACCTGGTGAGGTTTAAGGTTATTATGGCTTCTATAGATGGTCGCAAAAAAGGCATGCAAATGCTGAGGGTCTGGCGCAATGGCTTATTGGTTCATTGGTCAAACATTACCCGTGCAATCGCAGCCTTTTATAATCGGTGAAACTGAACTTGTGACATTGCATGCACTTTCAAGTTGATTAAGGACGTTCTGTTAAATTTCATTATTGTTTATGTCCGTGTTTGCGTGCTTATTTTTCTACTTGTACCACAAATCCCTTTATAAGTTGCGCCCTCCCTCGTGAGTCCCCGTGAGTTTTTATTTCCCATTTCGTTTTTTTTTTCCGATCTTGTATACAGCTGTGATGCATGCAGTAAACAGATAAACGTACTCTGTTTCACACATGTATCGGCTGTTAGTCAGCAACCGGGCACACTCGATCTTGTCCACCTACCGTGTGATGTTATGCGGCCAATCCCGCGTCTGTATTGAGCGAAAACATTTTGCTCTCACTCTCTCTGTCCCCCCCCTAAAATGATTCTACTCTGCGGATGTACCTTTCAACAAATATAGCTTAACCATTTTTTTTGCCTCCTGGGAGAGTTTTTCGCTGTCGAAAAATCGACCGTATTAGGCTGCAAATCCGACATTCTGGCGGCGGCAGTCGGAACGGCCCTTCCCGCGCTGATTTTGACGGAGGTGTTCGAGTTGCTAGGGCGTTGCTAAGGGGGACCGGCTTATGGAACGGTCTTATTAAGGTTGTATCGTATCTAAAACAGTCAGTACCCGGCCTTTATTTATGACACCACTGGACCTCTTTAGTCTCTGCAAATGTTGGAAATTAGGCAAATGTTGTGAATAATTTGCTAAAGCTTCAATTATCTTATTGAGGCAGGAGATTTTGTAATGTCCTATTTTACATACAGGTAATGTCATATTTTACGTACAGCCCAAACCAAAGACTGTAAGACAGGCGATGGGAACTTCTACCGAGGAACAGTCTCTGTGACCCGCACGGGCAGGACGTGTCAAGGCTGGGACAGTCAGACTCCTCATCGTCACTCAAGGACGCCTGCCAACTACCCTGCATCCGGGCTGGACCAGAACTACTGCCGGAATCCTGAAGGAGAAGATACCCTTTGGTGCTACACCACGGATTCCGGAAAGAGATGGGAGTTCTGTGATGTGCCATTCTGTGACGCACCATTTGGTAAGGTTTAAAATAGTTTTATAAATATAACCTTTTGATAAATACAGTTCCACGACCTCACACCTTCGCTAACTCATAGGAAATTCAAACTGTACTACTGGATAAATTACGGACATAATATCCGGACGTTTCGAGTGGCATCCACCACTCTTCTTCAGCGTCACTAATGAACTAACAGAACTCAATAAGGCATATATGAGCCTTATCGAGTTTTGTTAGTTCATTAGTGACGCTGAAGAAAAGTGGTGGATGCCACTCGAAACGTCCAGATATTATCTCCGTAATTTATCCTGTAGTATTTGTTTGTTTATTTGTTTATTTATTATTTGCACGTATAAAAAAGTTACATAAATAATAATAATAAGAGAATATGCGGGGTAGGCTAGAAACCTATGTGTTTTAAGGGCCTACCCCAAACAAAGGTAACTATGATACATGACAAAAGTATAGTAACTATACTAGTTTACACACTTCAGTTATTATTTCTGTATCTTGATTTTGTTTAATTAATCAATTATTTCATTGTTTAATTTGAATTTCCTATGAATATTGTTTACCTGGATGTCTAACATTCATCGTCGCACCTTCGCTAACGTTTACGTCTGAATTATACATATCTCTCATTGATTAAGATGCTCACTTGCATGAAGTATTATTTTATCATATTCTCACAAAATAAGTCCATGATTCAAAATCATGTTAATTAGATCGGTGTTTGCGTAATTCGCAAGCATCAGTTGAGATATCTATACACCATGAAACTACCAGTATTCATGGTTCCTGAGTAATCATCTCAAAGTTGTGATAATCATCTTAAAGTTGTGAAACAAATGCCACTGTAGTTCCAGAGCAAGCGGCTAGGAATGTCTACATAAAAAAGGCTAATTCAATTTTTTTCAAGTCAACTCTTCTCCTATCAACAGCGTTGTGCCCTCTTAGTGGGGGCAAGAGCCAAATTAAAGTTGATGAAGCCCTGCCCTTTCAGTTACCATAACAAATTAATGTTAACTCATGGACTCCATTGAAATGCATGTTACAGAGAATCCCATTAGTGCTGTAAGCTGGCAACGATGCAAAACTTCAGGCTGGATGACACTTGTCCTTTACCTGTGTCGGAACACATATAACTATCACTTTAGACCATACCATCAGAATATCACATGCTGCATTTGTTCTAAGTTTTGGTACCAAGTCACACCTTTTTACGACTGACGAATATTGTTGAGGCCGTCATTTGCACGAAACAAGTCATTTGATTATATTCTCCACGAAAAAACATGGGTTACGTCACAACAGTCTTATGTTTAGAAAGAGGGCGATTCCAGCATTTTGGCGTCAATTATGCAGATCCTGATTCACAGATTAGTTACGTTTCACCATGTCCACCTGCACCTTTATAAAATCAACTTTATAAAATCCTTGATTATATTTCAGTCCATACCATGGTATGGATGAAATATATTGTGTTCTCTCATGTTTCTCCTTCTTCTCCTGCCAATCAGTCAAAGGGATTCAACTCCGCCATCATTCAGCCAAATGACTTGAAATTTGGCATGGAGGTAGAGTGGGCCAATACCCCCAGTACGTTTTTTTTTTTCATTTTTTTGATACATGCCTTTGAAAAATTTTTATGAAGGTTTTTTGGGGCATTTTTCGCCAAAAAATGGATTTTTGGATCCTGATCCCTGGTTTTACAACCAAATGATCTGAAATTCGATATAAGGGTACCTTGAACATGTGTCTACAGAATAGCAGTCACATATTTGGCATACACCACTTCCAAATGACTCATTTGGGGGACTTTAATGGCTATTTTCAGCAAAAAAAGGGCCAAAAGTGCTATACCCGTTCCATGTTCTATCTAAAGAATGGCCGGTTCCATCCATGGAACATGTGTTCCATTGCGGGTTACCTGAGGTCACATTGCACCTAAGTGGTGCGTAATAACCCACACATTCAATTTTATGTGCCTAAGACCGTCAAAATGTATCAAATCTCATCATTGTTAGTTTTTGCATACCTGTAATGAGATTAGTAAAGCTTTCGAGATTCAAAGTACTTGTTGTTGCATCTTTGTTCTCATATAGCTACTATTTAATTCATTTATTTTTGAGAACCTTTGCCAGTTTTGCACTGGGGTAAGTTTGGAATACTCCACTTTTGCGTGGGAGGGAGATGGACTGAAATATGCTGTATTTGCTCCCAAGCAAATGTCGGCCTTTCTAGTTATTATTTACTTTATCATTTATTTATTATTAGGTAAAGAATGCTTGGTCGAACCTACCATGCGGGTGGATTGCGGTTGGGGTGGCATCACTCCAGAACAGTGTGGCCAGCGAGGATGCTGCTTCAATGATTCAATAGTTGAAGTAAAATGGTGTTTTTACACTTTGGAAGTTAACAGAGGTAGGCCAAATTATTAGATAATATCTGTGTACTCTTTCTCCCTCTCCTTCTCCTTGGCATTGTTTTTTATTTGTCCTTTATATGTGTCATTTTACTTTTATTTTGCATCCTTCCATTTTCATAGAATTTCTATTCGGTAAAATTAGATGTTAGCTTCGCTGCACCTGACTAATAAATGTTATTTCAAATGGTATGTTTACTAACTATAATGTTTATTCTTTTCAGATTGATCTCAACTGATCCATGCCTACTGATGTTTGGTGGCGCCATAGATCTTTGAAATGCTTTCAGAACTATGCTTTGAGTTTGTTCTCCACTTGTCTATTAATTTCTTTACACCAAAAACGATGTTGTTTATGATTCTTTGGACGTCTTTTTTCAAATACGTGTCAAGAAGAAGGTTGCCAACATTCAAGTTAAAGATTGCACGTTGAAAATACACCCAAACAATGTCGTCAGTTTTGTAATTGGTCACATTGTTATGACAGGTAGATGTTTGAACACTACATTTTACACATGTAAGAATTAATATACATCACAAGTTGTGCAAGTTTTGATACGCTAAGATGCATGAGAATGTCCATTGATCGTGGGGTCGTGTGGCGCAGCGGCAGCATTCTCGACTCGGAACCAGAGGCCCCGGGTTCGAGTCCTGACATGCCACCGATCTTGTGCCCTTGGGAAAGGCACTTTACACGACTTTCCTCACTTCGCTCAGGTGTAAATGAGTATTGTACTGTCCCTGTGTTGGTGGCGGCATTAATATAAGTTGAAAAAACTTGAGTGTGCCGTCATCACGTCTAGTGATTGCATGTTTCGGAATGTATATATACAAAAAAATGTCCATTGATGGTTTATTGACTTTTGTAGTTTGTTGTTACACAGAAGAATTGGATACGGATAGGTTTATTGTTTATTACAGCTCTAACTAATCATGTCAGTCAACTACATTTATGCGATTACCAAGAAGCGAGAGGAAGTCGAAAGTACTTGTGTATTCTAGACGTTTATATTTGCATTTATATACTTTGGTAAACATGTGACCTGTGATTAGCCCAGTGGGGCAAAATGTACACTAAATGTCATTCATTAACATTTTCCACATGACAAGTAGCTAGTAGAAAAGGAGAGAGAACAGTGCAGGTGACATCACCAGCGCTCATCCCAAACATACACATCAATAAAAATAACATTGATTACATTATGCATTATACATCATGAGACAGAATAGGTGGATATATATTCCAGTATTTGTAGTCAACAAGGTCTACCAGGGCCTTAAAGCCAAACATGCATCGTTTTTACAGGCTGATTACCATGTATTCTTATAGTTGAAGAATGCTCCTGAAACCTGTTTAATAATATTATATCCACTGCACAGTATGTTTTATCCCTATGTGTTACATTTTATCCCTATGTGTGTAAACAGCTGTGTGTTGCATTTGTAATTCTATTTTGTAACCAGGCCCAACAATTCAGCCTAATGCATCTATAGGCTGCCAGTGGGTCTTGGGGTTTATCTGTTCAACAACAATAAACCAGTCTATTGGCATTTCCTAGAATAAAAAAGAAATAGTAGTTTCTTCAGAAAAAGGGTAGAGGTGTTACAGATGTTACAGATAAGATTTAGATGAAAGCATTCCATATATTGAATTATTTTTTTTTCTGAGCGTCCAAACGACACACTGGTTACTAATGTTTATACCACGGATGCCCACACTGTTAAAAATCGCCATGCATCAATATACATTGGTAATGTCTTCTATAATCTGGTATATTTTACCAGGTGAGGTAATGGTTCAGTTTTATTTGATGAGAAAAGAGGATCTGTGTGACGTAACGTAAGACTACCTGCGTGTCAGACTGCATCAAAAGCCTTGCAAGTGTTTGTAAAACCACAAAGACCTCAGGAGCTTGATTTGAGTGCTCAATTTTCTACAAATAATTTTATTCGTATCAGCTGATTAACAAAGTTGAAACTGAATCCTATCGCATACCGTGCTGATATTTGTGAGGCAAAATACGATGTCGCTGATAGGAAACGTTTGCTTGTTTTGTCCCGTAGGCTGGTTTAGTTAACGTTATATTGGTGATTTGAAAAAAAAAAGACTGACTCCTAATACACGTATGTTGTTTTTAGGCTATTTCAAACGCTGTATAAAAATTAAGAAAATGTACCAGTTTACCAGTGATAGTCGTTGACAGGCATAATTTGCCCGTCAAAGATTCCACAACAAATTACTCAAGACTGAAGATACGCCCAAGTTTGACGGACAAAAACAACAACTTGCATACGTGAAAATGCGAAGTATATTTTGAAAAGTACTGTATATACAAGGACCACCTGGCCAGTGTAATCATTGGCGAAGGTATATGAAGTCGTAGAACTCTTGTTGAACATTTCAATAATATTTATTACTGCGTCTATCATACAGCAATTACGTCATAGACACGTTTATTATATCCCGTGACGTCATTTTAAGTACATGTCATTTTAACGTCACAGTGAGGTCACGTCCTTTGATACTTGTTCTGTGACGTCACAAATGTACTTCAGTTCTGGAAGTCCCTGAAAGCGAAGTGGACGTGTGTTTTCTTCGACCGTCTTGATTTCTGCGTTATTCCAGAGTTACTGCAGCTGTGTGGGTATTGACGCCATGTTCAGCTTCATCATAGTGTCTACTATTTTCCTGTTCGGCCTCGCCGCCAGGATTTTGGGCTCCATCGGCAATGGTGAGAGCAAGTTTACTTCAGTTTACTTCAGAGCAGTTTCTGTCCGCCGCGCTCGAACAACAGAACTAGACTCGGCAACGTTCTAAGATTCGATCTACAAGTATGACCGTTTCTGACAAGGTTCTTTTTTCTCCACCACAGCGTTGAACGCCGCCATCGGAGTCGAGAGTAGTGAAGTTGAAGATGTGAAGAAGAAAGCCCGGCGTAGTGACTTGAACGGGCCTACCAACCATGCGGACACGCCGAAGAACAAACCTGCAGAGCCCGACAAACCCAGCGCCTCTGTGCGGGCTCCCAGTACGGCCAACACCGGCAAACCGAAGGGAACATTCGGCGGCATGAAGTCCGGGTTTTTGCTACAGACCCCGGCAAAGAAGAAGCCTCAGCCCAAGACGGAGACCGCACCGAAGGCAGACGCCCCCAAGGCCGCTCTCCCTGAGCAACAGCCGAAGAACACTGGTACCGCGGGTCAGAAGGATCGGCCCACCGCCGAGGCCAGGCAGGTGAAAGGCAACATCTCACCCCGACAGAAGAAGGTCGATGATCCCCCACGCCCCAAAACCGAGACCGGTCAGAAGCAGGCTTCACGTCCCAGCGCCGACTCGGAGACCGGACAGTCCGCCCGCCCACAGACGCCCCCGATCCACCCAGTGCTGGCACAACTTACCCCCATCCTGTTACCAGTTCCAGGCACGAACCAGGCGACATTAATCTGGGACGGGACCCGCAAGGCCCGAAATTGGCTGGCGATGATTGTGGCAGCCAGAAGGGCGGCCGGACTGTAAGTGAAGCAGAAGTTCCACCGCAACAACAGGAAAAGATGTGGAAATAGCATCGTCATCAACCTGTTTTTGTCGAAGCGTATAAGTTCCGATTACGCTATCTATAAAACAAGGTAGCCCGGGTATCTTAGCTTTGTTTTAACAGCTAAGATGTTTGTTGAAAAAAAAAAGCAAAAAAAAAAAGTTCTCTTTTTAGTGCCATTGACATAGACAGGACAGTGCGTTTCATCTCAGACTAGTCCTTCTCGACATTTTTTTCAGATGTTAAAATTAACAGAATAAAGTGATACCCTGTTGCTTCATATGTACCGTGCATGAGGTTTATAAACACAATTTCTCGTTTATACACGTAGACTGCTATACTAGTATGTGGCTGACTCTTGTCCATTTTTAATTTTACTTAATGCTTTCGGGTTTTTTTAAACATTGTGACCAGTAAATACGGTCGTTGCACAAAGTCATGTATATCCACCCTTGATTTATATTGTCACAGCAAGGTTTTAATAAAGTTTCAATGTTCCTGATTTGACAAGGTCCATGTCTTTTCTAATCTAACACTTAACGTCCTATGTACTACAAATGACACGCTAGAATGTTACTCGTAAGCGCAGAAAAGGCTTGGGATAAATTCATGAATATTTCAATAACTAACTGGTGATACCTTTCATAGAAAATTTTACTGGGAAGGTACTAGTACTCTGAACGAATGCATATCTAGCTTATCTTATATTTGGATCTCCTTTGCCTTCCATTGATATAGAATAAATGGAATGGACAAATCAAATCCAACGCAAAATTCTGACAAGGTGGCATATATTCGCCAAGGTTAACGTTATGTTTTCCATAGAGTTTGTTTGTAGGTGGTTTAGCACGATAACTCAAGAAGCTTTAGATGGATTGTTATGAAACTTGGTAGGTAGATAGATGTTGATAAGTGCTCACAATTATTAGATTTTGGGCCTCCTGGCAGCTTTTCTATGTACTGCAGCAGAACTCTCGGTTTTGATATCTCGTGATCTGGACATGTTAGAATCACGGAGTTTGGATGATTGATTTTGGCATTCCATGACAATAGTATCATTTTCCAATATAGTTTTTTTCAATGTTGTTTTTAATCTATGGCACATATTTCTGATTTTGCAGCTGCTTCGTAACCTTTACTCTTTGGTTGAAAACCTTTTTTTCGAAAAGAACGAAAATTCAATGTTCAGTTCCTGAATGCTACAGTGCCTAAAAAATATTAATGTCTTCATACATTGAAGAGGCTTGGAAGATGGCAATGTTCATGAATGATATGATGATTGGAATACATGTGCTGTACAATATACTATTATATAAGATACTGCAAAAATTTAGATACATGTACAGGTATATATATCATTAATTTAGTCTTGGACCCAAGGTATAATCGTATATCCAATATTACTTTGCTGCCTCATAATAATGGTTTAACAAATCAATTACAAACGAAAGCATAGTATCAAACTTTTTATTTAGCACACATGCTCCATGTATTCTATTATATACCCAGATAATAATAATGTTGACCTAAAACTTATTTTCCATTTCAGACAGGTTCAGTATAAGAACCAAATTGACAAAAACATGGGATTTTAACACATATCTACAAGTCACACAAGTTCCCTCTGGAGTTTCTTTTATTCATATATACATACATTCACTGAACCAACCATTACAGAATAATTCAAATCAAAACAAAGCATTGATCATAACAATAATCATAACAATAATTCAAATCACAACAAATCATTGATCACAAAAATTGTCATGAGAATAGTTCAAATCAGAACAAATCATTCCCTCTGCAGTAAAAGAATTCAAGTGTTATAATAATATTTTATTCTTATCGTTAACACCAAGTGATGAAAGCAATTTCTAACACTAGTATCATTACATATCAGTCAGAAATACTTTAACCGGTGTAGTTTTCTTTTCTAATTGATACAACTTGAAAGTCAACAAAAAGAAATCTAAGATTTCATACCTACGGCAATTTTATCACAATGTATCATATCATGTATCATATCGACAATGTGAATAGCATATTTAGAAACTGACTGTTGCACTAATCATCCGAACAGCATCAAACAAAACACCGTCAAATGAATGTTAACAAAATCGTCAGTTGCTGAGTTGGATGACTGTACACCAGCAAAGTAGTTTCTACTAGTAGTTTCTTAGTAGTTATCAGTAGCTCTGTGTGTACTAATTGTCTGTTTTTATGTATGTTTTATTGTTTTACATATATTTTAATATATGTTTTATTGCAAATTCGTGCCCGAGGTTGTTAAAACAATACAGCATCGTCAGCTGAATGTTAAAAGCCGTTATCTGGATTATGTACACCAGCAAGACCGTAACATACATAACATCGTCAGATGAGAGTAATTAAAACAAGCATACACAACCAGAACCGGTACCGTTCCAGGTCTTACGTCAGCTATAAATATATTTCGTCGGATATTACATCATTTAAACACAAACTCCTCAAGGCCACCTACAACAGATTTAACACACATTACAGTCTTGACCTGCCATGTACTTGGACCACTTCTTGTGGGTGCAGTTCTTGCATTGCCTCTAGACCCTACTAAGTTCCTATATCAACATGATGTATTCCCACCTATTATTAGGTAAAATTGTTTAATGCTTAACATATCATATTGTTATATTTATTGCTTATTTCTACATATTGCTGCAATTGATTATGTATTTGACTGTGTAATGTTGTTGTTGTTCATGTGTGTTTACACATTCATTGTTTTTTGTAAGGGAGGGCAACTTGTAAAGGTGCGTAAGCACCTGTTTTGCCCTCCCTTTCACTTTGTGAAAAATTCAAATAAACAAATAAACAAATAAAATTCCACCATCGTAAAACGACTAACTACTATATACCCTACCTCCAACTATCATTTTAGTCCTCCTCACACTCCTCGGATATTCGGTATAAAGCTATTGGGGTCCAGTTGATGCGAATCGTTTTGGTTTCAATGACGTCCATAGCGATAATCATGCCGAGGAATTGTTATACTTAGTTACGTACAGTTGTTATGCGGGTTGTGATTTAGCAAGTTTAATGAGATTTATTTCGTAAGAGAGGAAAACATGTGCGTTAGGGAAAACGGGGTCGAAACCACGGTGAAGTCTTGGTCACCAAAGGAGGGTAATTTAACATTTTTCTGACGTGGGTAATTTATTTATGATTTCGAAATTACTGAAACTAGGAAACATTCAATTTCACGGTGGAAATACTAAGAGATGATTTAAATGGTAAACCTTTCATAGACTTGACGAAGCCAGTTGAGCCATATCGGAATGCCTTGCTTCGTATCCATGATGTTCAAGACCTTCGATACACCCGGTACCATCCTGTACAAACACCTGACAGGCAGAAGTAGAGGATGGGCTAAGTACGGAGGCAACATTTCCGTGTAGGTGGACACGCACACCCCGTTCACAACCAGCGTACCTGACAACGTGTGGGGACAGTACAGCCCCCGGCGGAGCACCTGCTCCACCTTTACCACTTTGTCAAGCACGGTCGGCAGACTGGCGTTTACGACCACGTAGACGGAGTCTCCTACCCTGACATCCTTTGCAGGAGTCAGTACAGGGCACATACCCTTAGGATCTAAGATGTACATAAAGTGGCCCTCCGATATATCAATACATTTGCCCGACTCCGTTTGGATAGAGAGGAAAGAGGCACATGTCTGTGGATTCGCATGACCAAACAAAAACACTTCATCAACTGAGGGCTTAGTAACCTTCTGTGAGGGAACTACAACACTTGTCCCAACTTGCAAACATTCCATAGTGATATGTTCACCGTTTGGAGCCATCACGGTAGACAATGCAGGAAAACAGAATCCTTTAGACCTTTCTCTCAAACCCTCTCTGATATCTTCCACCTCGGCAATGTTGCCAGTACCAAGTACCTCCCGTCTCTTATCGACAATTGATTCCTTTATACGCTTTCTCAAATAAGAGGAAAGAGGTTGTTTGTGGCTATTGGCATATTCTATGCCATCCATTACATCATCAGGCAGAACCTGCTCAACACCAAATGACCTGCCGATCTCGTCAAGAACTGTTCGGAAAGCTGACTCGCCCTCCTGAGATGGGATACCTGTCATCTCAGCCTGTGCGCTTGCCTCATCGTCATTTGCCTGCACAGTGGAGATTATTTCTCTCGCCATCTTTTTGGACTTTCTGGCCAATGGCTTCATCAACTCGTTTGTGTATGGCTCGAGATTTTGGGTGATAAGCATCTTATCAATCATTTCAACAAGCTCGGTGACTTGTGACAGTTTCTTCATCTCATCGTTTGTCTCATTGTCAAACAGAACGCAACGGCCGTTTACTTTCCGAATCAATTCTTTGAACTTGTCACTTTGCCTCCCTAGGTACGAAGGGAATGTGTCACCCCTTGGGGCTGCTTTCTTTTCAAACACGTCACCGTGTGTGAAAAGAAGTATGGTGTAGTCAAACAGCTTGCTACCAAACATCGTCTCAAGCGATTTTATGGCTCTCTCCTCCTCATCTGTATACTTAAAGCCAAAAGGAAAGACAATGAGAATCGCATGGATTCCGTCCGCTACCATACCAAGACACCTAGCTACTTCAGTCATAGCCTCATCATTTGGTCGTTCAGTGTCCATCACACCAGGGGTATCAACAACTACAAATTTGTCATACCTCCTGGCACCTGTACCTAACTCACACTTTGACGTGCAAGACACACAGTCGTAGGAGGTGGTAAAGTAGTTGTGCCCGATGATAGTGTTACCAGTGGCACTCTTTCCGTTGCCCGTCTTACCCAAGATCACCATGTGATAGGTGCGTTCTTGTTCCTATTGAATAAGATAAGGAAGAAATTGCCACTCGTGTCACCAGAACTACGCGATGATACTTCAACTACTTAAATTGTTATTGCACAGTTCCTGAACAGAACAACAGAATAAAGAAATGACAGGTCAACCTCTCTGGAATACGGGTATGAAACACGGATGGTCCGCATTCTTTTGTGAGAATTACTCTGCCATTTCATTCCATAGAGCCAAAAATGTTGGGGTACCTTCACACCTGAAACTGGGCAAGAAACATAATTTGTATAATAATTTCAGCTACGCAACAATTTCTGTAGACATTGTTCAGGAACTGTGCCAGAAGAATAGTAGTAGAAGTAGTATCGCATCGTAGAAACATAATTTTTTTCAATGCTCTTTGGGAAATACCAGAGATCATTATTGGGTATGGATATCATTGGTTCGTGAAAGTTGACATCGAGGCCGTATTTCATTAGTTTTAGTACGCCCTCTCTGTCACTTTCGAACCTGGCAAGGGAAAAAGAAAACTCATCCTTGGCGGCGTGCCGTCATTCAATCTACTTATGTCATGCCCCGACTCCGTATCTTAGTAATGTACCTGGGCCAATATGTATGTAGCGATTTAAAAAAGAGAGAAGAAATGACCACATGAGTCTACAGTGCGTTGTAAATGTGTCACTCAATGTGACTTGTTCTTTAAAAAAAGAAACTCACCCTTGTCCTGTCGCCAAAATCTCCCGCCTATAAGAAATCAAGATGAATAGTCACCTCATGATCTCATGGTCATAGTCTAAAACTAGAGTTCCAAGATCTCAGACCTTCGCCAAATAATTTTTACGACGGACAAATTATACATTTTCCTCCGTGATTATGCAAATAAGATCCTCATTTGCATGAATCAAATTAGTTTATCCTATCCTCAACCTAGTTACAGTCCTAGTACAAAGAAGGTCATTGTAACATGTCATCTTACTTTATGCAATTGAGGTCCTGATTTGAATTAATTGTGTTAAATGCTGGCAAGTCTTCCCGAGTTATTGTGTTCACAGACACACTCTTCACATTCTTCATATTATCTCCCTTAAACCACACCGTCAGTTCATGAATTCAATATACATGTATTAAGAAAATAGTGCATTGCATGCGCACTCTTCCAATAGTCAACAAGTCAAAATTATGCAATCATCATCTGAGGAAATCATTCATTGTAAATAGATCCTAAATTAGAGGAAATCATTCATTGTAAATAGATCCTAAACTCTTCTTTTCACAAAAAGATTCTTCCCCACGAAACAATTATAAAACTACCTCTTCAAAGTCCTCGATCAGACGGTCTTCTTGTTCCAACATCCCTGCCAGATGCTCTTGATGACACGCTGTACGCAGTGCTTCCCCTAGGGCGTAGAAAGCTCTATCTCCCATTCCCTGGATGTTTTCAAGAAGCAAAATGCTGGACTCGTACCTGGACGAGGAAATGTAGAAACTCTGTTTTGGGTTTTATGTATTAGTCTAATATTACTATGTCATGTTTAACGTTTGAAATTGTCTTTTCTTTAAAACACATGCAACACAATTCATTCATTGATTCCAAAATATTTGGCTATACCTTGTATGGTTACCCAGAATCTCGTCAGCCATGTCTTGGCTCAGTATGTTTGATTGGATAAGAAACGGTACGACGTATTTCGGCTTCATGTCTCTCGCCAAAGCTGGGGTGCGCTTTTTAATGATGTCACGGTGTTTGTCTGTCATGGGGCCTTGAGCTTGAAGAGCTAGGAAACAAAATCATTGATTAGATGTAGGTTTTGCAGATTTTTATCAGAATATCACTGTTGTATTCAGGTTACGACACAGTCAGCACTTGCTCTTATCAATACATTGCTTGCACATGCTTGCAGTTATTTGCAACTAATATATTAAGACTAGCTTGTTTTAACTCAGTATCAAAACTGCTATTTACCTCTTTGGGAGAAAAACGTCAATTGCGTGCTCGGTAGGGAACGATCGAAGCTAGTGTCTTGAGATCCTGAAAAATCTGACATTGAACCCGACTGCCGCCGACGTCTGTCATGTCCTGGGCTTGCTACAAAACCTGTGAAAATACTGGTACTCGTTAGGTCTGTGCACACAATCCTGCTTTACATAAACCTGGATGTAAAAAAGTAGCTGTTACTTACATTATTATTATTATTATCATTATCATAGTATCATTATTATTATAGAGCAATATGTTCTTATGTTGTTGTGTTTGGGAGGACAACTTGTAAAGGTGTCAATACACCTATTTTGTCCTCCCTTCCACTTGTATGACTTTGTACTTGTGGTGAATTCTAATAAACAAATAAACAAATATGTTGGGTTGTGCACTTGGAACCAATGGATAATCGATTGATAAGTCAGTTACAAATGCTATAACTATTGGTAAATTTCTGGTGATGATCCCGCACAAAGTACTGTTCAATTGCTTTGCATAACTGTTGTTTCAAGTACAATGTAACGTTTTTTTGTACCAATTTGGATGCTGGGGCCTGGCGACAAGTCGGCGTCTCCCGGAAACACTGCCCTTAATATGGCGTCAGCCATGGTCGGATCCAACCGTCTGTGAAGAAAATAGCTTTGTATAGTAAAATTGGGCACATAAAAAAATGTATTGATAAAAGGTTTAGAGATATTTGGGCAAAACTATCACTGCGCGGCCTAGAGGGTTTCGCATCTGGGGCAGAGCGGAGTGCGGGGAGGGCATGTGCCGGGGACGGGCTGACCAACGCCCGAGTGTAAACTCTCTGCCCGCCGCCTAGCTAACGAGTCTTGCCCCCAGGGCCTTTTTTGCCACGGTCTTTCTGCCTCAACACGGAAGTATGTGCACCTCTATAGTACAATTTACTCTTGAAATACGTTTCGCCCAGTCTATTGAGGTTTGGGGGCTGGTACCGGTTCTTCCCTGTCCGACTCACGGGGTTCAAGGTGCTTTGGTTTTGCACGGCGTTTAGGGATCTTCAGCATTGTTCAGGGTGGTGGGGCGCTACTAGTCAACCCCTGGCGTGCCAAAACCTACGTACATACAGGCATATTCCCATCGGGCGCCATGTTGAGCTGGGCGGGGGAAAAGTTGAGTCATCCACCACCGATTTTGTTTTTACTAACTCCCCAGACATACGTTTTCCCAACCCGTCTCTACAGTATTAGATAGTTCTAAACATCTGACACATCTGATACTGTACTGAAGAAAGGGTTTGGTACAAGCATCCATGTGGATTCAAGGTGAAGGTATGAAACTGAAAGCACTTACGTATACATTTAACTATTAAGCTACCTTTGTTATTACCACAGTGCAGTGACTATGACAGTTGTATTCAACAAATAATAAATGTACAGCCATGGAGCTTTAATAAAAAAAGCTCCTTGGTACAGCTTACCTATTTATGTTGGTTGAAGATCAGACCAGTAGGACCCGGTAGCTCTAAAATTGAAGGTAAGAAGGCGTGAATCCACTAAAAGAATGAATACCAGCGATCGTGACCACTTCTACGGGATCATGGCTGTCACATACCTGTTGACGTCAAAAAAGGTCAACCAGGGGTGAGACGAACTCGGTTTGGGCGGGTTAGTTCAAATGAAATCCATGGTCCTAGTTGGCTTTAACAAGCTCGGCAAAATATGACGTTTGGCAGCTTGAACCTAATTAGGCAGTTTTATCTCAGAACTTATAACAAGAGTTCCACGATCTAATACCTTCGCCAAATCATGTAATAACAGTTCAAACCGACTAATTATACATTTTTCTCCATGATTATAAGAGGTTCATTTACATGAAGTCTGCTGTAGAGCAGTCGGACAAAGAGTGGAATTCTCGACAGAAACGGAGACAGACACCGAGTATTGCCGTGCCGAGCGTAGCCTGTTTATCCCCATAGTACAGTGTCTCTTGTCCCTTTTACTACAGACTGGTTCAGTTGTCAATTGATAGATGGGCCTAGTCATGAAACTTGGTAAGTGGGTAGGTCTTGATGAGAGCTAGAAATGATTAGACTTTGGGCCCCCTGGTGGCTTTCCTAGGTACTACAGGAGAAATTCCCGTTTTGATATCTCATGATTTAGGGATGCTAAGGGTTAGGTAAAGGTGAACATCAATAAACAATTCACTTAACTGCGACGGGGACCGACATCGTCTACCAGATACCTTTGACCCAGTGTTGACGTCATACTTCAAAGAAGCCTCACTGGGTCAGTCTGAGTGACTGGTCGAAAGGGCTAGGTGAAATAATTTTTTGTGTTGGACCAAAACTTTTAACTTTAAACAGGTAACTACCAACACAGATGAACTTTCATGATAGTATCAATAAACATAAAATAGTCAAATCATACCCTCATTTGCATAATTTATGAGGACGTGCTAGAATAACATTCTCTGTTAAGATAAGGCCGTTCAACGCTGTAGAATATGACCAACTGATATAATCCATGATGGAAATGAAATGAGGATCTTAATCCCATAATCAATGAGAAAAATGTATAATTTCGTCGGTTGGAATGGTGAAGGCATGACATCGTAGAACTCTTGTTAAACATTTCAATATCTATCACTGCGTCTATCAAACAGCAATTACGTCATAGACAAGTTTATTATGTCCCGTGACGTCATTTTAAGTACATATCATTTTAACGTCACAGTGAGGCCACGTCCTTTGATACTTTTTCTGTGACGTCACAAATGTACTTCAGTTCTGGAAGTCCCTGAAAGAGAATTGGACGTGTTTTTTTTTCGCCCGTCTTGATTTCTGCGTGATTCCAGAGTTCCTGCAGCTGTGTGCGTATTGACGCCATGTTCAGCTTCATTATAGTGTCTACTATCTTTCTGTTCGGCCTCGCCGCCAGGATTTTGGGCTCCATCGGCAATGGTGAGAGCAAGTTTACTTCAGTTTACTTCAGAGCAGTTTCTGTCCGCCGCGTTCGAACAACAGAACCGGATTCGGCAACGTTCTAAGATTCGATCTACAAGTATGACCGTTTCTGACAAGGTTCTTTTTTCTCCACCACAGCGTTGAACGCCGCCATCGGAGTCGAGAGATGTGAAGTTAAGATTCCTCCATTCGTGGACCCGCCCAATGTGCCTCTTCAGGAGGCTGTCAAGAAGAAAGCCCGGCGTAGTGACTTGAACGGGCCTACCGACAATGCGGACACGCCGAAGAACAAACTTGCAGAGCCCGACAAACCCAGCGCCTCTGTGCGGGCTCCCGGTACGGCCAACAACGGCAACCGAAGGGAACATTCGGCGGCATGAAGTCCGGGTTTTTGCTACAGACCCCGGCAAAGAAGAAGCCTCAGCCCAAGACAGAGACCGCAGCGAAGGCAGACGCCCCCAAGGCCACTCTCCCTGAGCAACAGCCGAAGAACACCGGTACAGCGGGTCAGAGTGATCGCCCCACCACCGAGGCCAGGCAGGTGAAAGGCAACATCTCACCCCGACAGAAGAAGGTCGATGATCCCCCACGCCCCAAAACCGAGACCGGTCAGAAGCAGGCTTCACGTCCCAGCGCCGACTCGGAGACCGGACAGTCCGCCCGCCCGCAGACACCCCCGATCCACCCAGTGCTGGCACAACTTACCCCCATCCTGTTGCCAGTTCCAGGCACGAACCAGGCGACATTAATATGGGAAGGGAGCCGCAAGGCCAGAAATTGGCTGGCGATGATTGTGGTAGCCAGAAGGGCGGCGGGACTGTAAGTGAACCAGAAGGTCCACCGCAATATCCCGGGAAAACATGAACAAGGTTGAACTTTGCAACATCGCCACCAACCTGTTTTTGTCGAAGCGTATAAGTTCCGATTACACTAAGGATAAACAGGGTAACCCGGGTAGCTTTGTATAAAAGCTATGATGTTTTTCGTACTAAAAAAAATGTGCCTTTTATATACATAAACAGGACAGTACTAGTTTCAACTTAGATCAGTCCTTCTCTACAAAGTCAAACAAACAGTAATATGTAAATTTTTTTCAGATGTTTACATTAACAGAACAAAGTGAAAGCCTAGCTGTTGCATCATACATGCATGTTCCAGTCACAAAGTATAATTGTATATCTAATATTACTTTGTTGCCTCATCATAATGGTTTAACAAGTTAATAACAAACAAAAAGCAATTTCTTACACTGTAAACATTACATGTCAGTCAGAAACACTTTTACCAGTGTAGACTTCTTTTCTAATCGTTACAACTTGAGGGCCAATAAAAGCATTAACAAGAGTTCCGAGATCTCATACCTCCATGAAATATGGGCTTGTAAATATGTAAATGTAAATTTCTTCTTTAATTATGCAAATGACCTCTGCATTAACATAATAAATGCATCGTGATGTTAACTTTTGATTAACTTACAGATGTCCCAAGTATGGCATTCCCATCATTCACCATTAAGAAATCATAGAATTTTCGCATTAATTATGCAAATTAGGTCATCATTTTGCATAATTAGTATCTGTTGATGTTCCATCTACCATAGGTTACATACATTACATGTATGAAAGTACTATAATGTAAAACACTGTAATTATAGAATTTCCTCATTAATTATGCAAATTACCTACCTACCCAAAATGATGAAAATACGTTGTTCCAAACTGGACTTATTCGCCCGAAAGTCCCCTGCAGTTCCAGAACAAGCTGCTAGGGGGACCAATCTCACACCATTTATACTATTATTCCTGACAGGAAAAGCTATCTGTCACCAAAAATTAAAGTCCATAGTATGTTCAGGACAAAAGATACAAAAACCGGAAGTTTTGCTGCAGTACCAAGGTCATCCACCAGGAGACCCATATTTGACCTTGACCTTCGTCTTCCGAAGACTTCCAGCATACCAAATATCATCACAATCCATAGAGGCATTATGAAGTTATGCTGACTACAAATGTGCGGAAACACGAGCACACACACATACAGACAGACACACAGACGCGCCCAAAACAATACCTCCATTTTCATGGAGGTAAAAATGGTTAAAACAAAAATATGACTGACATTTGTGAACTTAAAAGACGACGAAAAGAACTAAATCATGTTTTTAGATGAGGCACCGCTCAGACAATCAAAGTGGGCGTCAGAAAGAAAACATAGAAACAGTCTATCAGCGAGGAATATTTTTCATTCGAAGACAAACCACCTTGGTGCGAGTGAGAACGAAGACGGGAATTGTTGTTATGGTTGTACATACATACAGCGAGGCCTGCCCGATCACCCCCTCGGGGTTAGCGGCCACTAAGACCGCCTCAGTTGCGAACAACAATACGGCAACACCGGGGGTGGTGAACTTGACTATAGAAAATCCAGAACAAACAGGTAGGGTATATTTTACATGCTAAAACAACTGAGAGATTATACATAGTAGAATTGAATGACATTTCACTGTTGTCAGTCAATTTTAAAATTCTATAATGTACTAGTATCACACTCTATCATTTCGATAAAACCCTATACAGAAATGTCACGTAATTTGGCCTCAGGCACACCTTAGAAGAACAAAATCCAGTGTGGCGTTTTCTCACCACGAAAAGAGTACCAGTATCTGCATGTTAGAGTTTTGCATGTAACAACAAATCTAATGTCTCTGGCCTCGCATCTATCGTCTGTAGAAAGCTCTTCTGATGCCGCCACTGGTTACATCCCAGGGGTCGGCATGAGAAACCCCGGTCAGTCCCAAGTCTGGACCAGCGCCGTGAAGAAGACCATCTCCAGACTGTCCCCAGTGCTGAACTGCTGTCTGCTCGGGGTGGTTATCTTTCTGGGTAAGTGCTGTGATTCTGCCATAAATTGATTTCTTAGTATGCTAGAATTGAAGTGTCATCATCTTTTTTGGCGACGTTTCAGGTACAGAGTCAAAGACAAACTAAACTCAAGTACTGGATATCAGTTCGCTTCATTTATAGTGACGCTCGAAAGGTCTATCCGTAACGCTATGTCTAATTATCCAGTAATAGAGTTTGAATTGTTCGAATATTGTTAACTTTAATGTCTAACCTTCATCAACGCAGGAACAGAGTCGTTTGTGTAGTTGTAGATTTTCTTTGTAATCTATAATATGATGTGATGTTGAATTGTTTTGATACAGTGGTGACAATGTTGGGCCTGAAGCTGTCATTCAGCCAGTTGGAGGAGAAGACAGCTGCTAAGCTGTCCGGCATAAAGCTGTCAGTCAGTCAACTGACGTCGGAGCACCTGAAGCTGGAGTCAAGCGTCGAGAATCTGCAAGGCAACTCAGACGGCCTGTTTGCTGGTTTAAAACGTAAGGATACGATGTATTTTATCTGTATTGCTGTATTGTTAGTATTCTGGATCAGTAGTCGGCGGTGCTTAAATGTCGGGATCTGTCAATGTCTTACGTCTTTTGTTTCTCAAACAGCTTTCAAGAAGTGGCGCGGT
Source organism: Branchiostoma belcheri (assembly GCF_001625305.1). Taxonomy (NCBI): domain Eukaryota; kingdom Metazoa; phylum Chordata; class Leptocardii; order Amphioxiformes; family Branchiostomatidae; genus Branchiostoma; species Branchiostoma belcheri. The sequence goes on from NW_017802958.1 coordinate 518,840, forward strand.
GACTTCAAGTGTGGACCCGGCTTCCTCACGGAAGATGGCTACCCGGCTGAATGCAACCCCGACAGCAGTCACCCATGCTGCTCGCGTCACAACTGGTGTGACAAGACCACGGAACACTGTGACTGTCGGGGCTGTATCGACTACAGGAAACGCCAGTGAGGACCCGGTCACAGTCGTAGGGACGAATTCGCTGTTGGACCTCTGTGTCAAAAAAACATGACGAGTTTCTCTCCGAAGCTCCGATTAATAGATTGGCCTCGTCCAATGGAATGCTTCATGAAGCAACATAAATTGTGTCATGTATGTAGCCGTTAGTTTGCAAAGTCCCTCCTTAACTCCCCTACGTTCAGACATTGGTTACCCCCATCCCGCTCAGATATCCATGGCAGATGCCTGAAGGGGGCCAACCAACTCGACATCCCTTTGACGAAAACAAAGCGGTACAAAACGAGTCCAATCCCCTATTTCACTGATTTGTTAAATAAACAAGCAGACCTAGGTTGAAAACTCCCAGTACCGGACCAATATTGTTTTTAATCACTTACGGATACTTCTGATCTATCTAATTTATAACTGTGTACAGCTAGTATTTGTTTAATTTGTTTGTACCTAGTCTGTCAATGTCCTTTGTTTGTTTAGCTCACCTTATTGTTTAATTGTTTTTAAAACTGTGTACGCAATTCAGCGGTTTAAACGCTGCCATGTACAAGGATTGTTGTCAATAAACTATTATTATTATATAACGGGTAAAAAAAATTAACGTAGCCAGAACATTTCTTGTATTACAGTACGTTGTGATCTGTACTTTTTCCGGAGGAAAACAGCCACTCAGTAATAGTGTCGTAATTTACATTACACGCTGTCTTACTACCCTCGTAGATTGCCAGGCATATGTTCTGAGTAATCTTTAACAAGAAAACACAAAGGGTGCATAGACCCATGCATAGACAATGTAAATTCTACTACTGGACAAAATACAAATTCCGGATGTTTCGCAATCGAGTGACATCTATCACTCTTCTTCATCGGCAATGGAAAGAATTGCCAGAACACTTATGACACGTAGAAGGGATTGGAATAAACGATTGTTTATAACACTTGTCATTTACATGTGTGTTGTGTGAAGTTAGGTAAATGTATGTAGTAACGTTATAATCTGTGGGATCTTTCTCTTACTGTTGTACATATGTATTGTTTCATTGATATATAAGGATATTTTGACATGTCTTCGGTAACTGGCTGTGTTATCAACAATGTGTCATTGAAGTTTTTCATGTATGGGCATGGCTTAATATGAATAAAAACTTCACGTAATTATAAAGCTATCGTTATTCACAAAAAAGGTTTTCAGCCAATCCCATCAAAATCAGATTTGCTAGAGAGTCCCTAACCAAAGCTAGGTACCCACTTTCAGCTGAGTCAACAAGCAAAATAGGTGTAAAGAACCTTTCTCAAGGGAACAACCTTGTCTCCCGGGAATTCTAGCCCAATACATTTAGACTCTAAATCACAGGACGGCAGGGCCTAACAAAAAGTTTGAGACCATCTTCTTCGAATTCGTTGATGAGAAGTACGTGGTTGTAGAAAGGGTATAGTCTACCAGCTTTCAAAACTCAATTACTACTAGGTACATCATACATGGATAGTCTTGCCAGCTTTCAAACATCCACCCACATCCACAGACGAAAAAGTTGGATCAGCCTACTTTAGCTCCTCCCAAGGGAGGGACAGCTCAACAGTCACATTTCTAAAAAAGTTTTCCTACGAAACCACGTTTCTTCAGACATCTTAAATTTCACTGCTAACAGACGAAATAGGTGTTAAGTGCCTTTCAAAGCAAGGGCGCAGCATGGGGTATTCTTGTAATTCTAAGCTAGTGCCTCTACTAACCCTTATATTCTAAGTCAAAAACCCTAATCACAAGACCACCTTGCCTGCTTCGTTGATGAGAAGTATGTGGGTGTAGAAAGAAAAGTTCATCATACATGATCTGTCTACCTGCTCCCAAACCTCAATTACGACGAGGTTCATCATTCACGTATTGTCTACTGGCTTTCAAACCTCCACCCACGTTCACAGACGAAAAAGTTGGATCAGTCCACTTTAACTCCTCCCAAGGAAGGGACAGCTTAACGTCTAAAATTCTAAATTCATATTTCTGAAAAAAATTCTTTACGAAACGACTTTTTTTCACACATCTTGCATTTCACTGCTATAACCGATTTTTTCGTTTTATCTTATGAACAATAAACTGTGGCCATTTTTTGGACTTCAGTGTTCAACACCCTGTTGTTTCCATACAATATCAGACAAGACACCTTTGCGGGTGAATTTATGACGTGCATGGAATATGTTTATTAAATATCTATATTATCTCCCTGCACTGAGTCTCTATTTCGCGATTGTGGTCGGTTCTCTCTGAAGAAAAGTCGCTCGTCGAAGCCTTACGGTAAGTACAGAATTTCTGAATCTTTCTTCTCTGTATCTCCATATCACCTTACAGTAGCACTTGATAGGTTTCGGGTAATGTAATGTAATTTTTTAATTTTTATAATGATTCCAGCTGTTATGAACTAACAGTGTGTTGTAATTTAAACACGACACTACTCAACATGGTAATGTTAAGGCGCGTCTATATTTTCCCCACAAAGAAAGAATCTCAAGTTCACCGAGTAACATGTTGCATATCGGTAAGCATTTATGAGAGGAACCGCTAAAATAACATTCAGTAAAACCAACATGTCAACTACAACCTCAGCTGGAACAACACGTGCATCACGCACTGATAATAAGTCACTGTTTAGACAACTCTATATTATAGAAGGCAATAACCCTTACTGTGTACAAATAGGTAAATATATCAAATAATGTTTAAACCTTAGAACAAGTAGTATTAGTTGACACTTCTATTGTTCTGTACGTAGGATATTTTCGTTGTACCCATGTTTATTTGTCTGTATATCTACATGTCTTAGACCTTGCGAAAGTCGCTGTACTTTTGTTGTGTCAATAAAGTTCTCTATATTTCCACCATAAAGAAATAACTGAACATTTTATGACATCAAGTTTGCCAAGAAACATGTAATATGTCAATATATGAGGAACCGCTAAACAACTTCAAGGAAAAGCAACAATGTAGAAAACCCCAACCCCAGTCAGGACAACACGTAGTTCAAACTCATGATCTCAGCACTGACATGAATTGTCTGGTATCAGAAGACGACTCGTGGGCTGCTTTATCTACATAGGTAGATTGGTAGAATGGTTTTATTACAAGAACAAGAACAAGAAAATGTACACAACAAGCCTCCTGGCAGCTATGATGGCTGAATTGCGAGGCTTATTCTAACATTATGTTGCGACAAACTATGTACATTTATAAAATCTATAAATATAGTTAAATTTATAAAGGGAATATTTAAAATCGACATACAATATAGCTGTGTGGAATGTGAATAAAAACACAGTGTGGAATTACTGCTACTAAAACGTACTAGTAATAAAAGTTCATGATCTACAGTTCATTTAGTCGTTTCACCAGGGCAGGAATCCCGCTCGTCGTTTAGCGTTTAGTCCCGGAGGGCTGCTGGTACCTAGTGGCGTTTCGCAGATTTCTACCATGCTGTTCACCATGGGTATGGGGAAGCCAAGAGCGGAAGCGTCAAGACTTTTCCACACTTGTAGCAAAGTGTTCTCTTCTATCCGCCAGACGTTGCAAGTCGAGTAGCGCTAGGGTTTCGGTGTACGAGTTGTACCTGCGTCCCAGAATGATTCGGCAGGCGCGTTTCTGAACGCGCTCTAGGGCATCGGACTGTTTCTACATAAAGATGTATTGATTCTGTCTGAATTTTTCCCAGTGGTCTTTACAGTGCACATATAGCGATACAGGTTGAGGATAGAAATTGTTTTAATGTACTGTGTTCTGATAATCAAATTATGGCAATAAGCAAAGACTAAACATATGATCATCACCATCGCTGTATTTCAACGTAGAGCATCAAGGCAGACTGTAGCATTGTTATAATGCTTGTAGTTATGCATGTTTTTTATGTTACATCTACATGTTGTACCATTTGAATGCAGGATCTCTTTGTTTTCGTCTTACTTGGAGCCATGGCTAAAAATATGCCATCCAACACCGTACCAAAAGCAATGGTCGTCAGAAACGAGTTCTTCAGCGAAGGTATGGCAAAACCAGACACAGCAACTGTGCCATCCACATTCACGCACGCTACCGAAGGTGCCAGTCACCACATCTCTGGTCGATGTGAGGAAAATAAAGACAATGATGATGAAAATCTGTCTGACACAAGCGATGCTGCTACTGAGAACATTCAGACAATCGATATCGGCCCTGGTGAGTTCGATACATACGCCATTGCATACATATGCAAAGAACAGACTCTTCGCATGAAGAAAGCCGCGGAAGAGACCAAAAACAAACCTTTTCAGGCAACTAAAACGGCGCCCGACAACACTGATAATGATAATGATACTGAAACTTCAGTTTTTAATGCAAATGACAGCAACATGCATACACAAGCCAGGGATCCGAACCCGATGTACACACAAAACATGAACCCTAAACCGATGGACGCCAAAAACGACGTTAACCCCAATCCGATGTACCTGCAAAGCACCACGGAGCCAATCGCCAGCCCTGGACCCGCCAGGAATCCAAACCCGATGTACACACATAACGCTACGAACATGTACACTTCTCCGACGCACTCCAGAAACCGACGTTAACCCCCGATCCGACTGTACCTGCAAGGCAGCCCTGGGCCCACTTCAAGTCAACAGAGTGATGACAATTCCTGCAACCAGACATCAGCTGACGCACACCAGCAAGCCTTCTCCAGGCCAGCGACTAACAACGATGACAACCATTTCCTTCAACCATATGCTGTAGCACGTTACCAGCAAGATGATGAGGCAGCCTCGTTGAAAATACCAGGAGACAATAAGAACCATCCCTGCATCCAACCATATGCAGTTACCCACCATGAACATGATAACATTGCCATAGAATCAGGTAACTGTGGTGTCGTCCAGCCCTATGCCGTTCAATACGAAGAAGATAAAACATTCGGTGAGTCAGCAAACAATGATAACAATCCCTGCATCCAACCATATGCTGTTACCCACCAAGAAGACCAGGAGCCCTCACTCAACTGTGATGGCGGCCAGCCTTACGCTGCTAGATACCAAGAAGATGACAATAGTGGCAGTGCTGCGTCTAAAAACAGACATACAGCCAGTATCGCATCTGAAGATGAGGTCATTCAACCATACGCTGCCGCATACATGTGCCAGGGTGACGTGGGGTGGAACACAACTTCAGGAGACCCTCAAACAAGCCTGTCCTCCCAGAATCAGAATCAACCAACGGCAGCTTCAAACAGCATCAATGATGTCTCAACCAGCCCGTCGAGCAATAATGCCCTGCATGCACTCGATCCAAATCCGATGTACGCTGCCGCAGACATGGTCCGGGGTGACGTGGGGTGGAACACAACTTCAGGAGGCATTCAAGCAAGTTTGTCCTCCCAGCATCTACCAGCGGCGGCTTCTAACAGCATCAATGACGCCAATGATGTCCTGCATGCACTCAATCCTAATCCGATGCACGTGCCAAACGTCCAGCATCCTGCAGCGCACGGTACGAACTTTATCAACTTCATAAACCTCTTGCTGGAGAGAAATCTTGGAATTTTTATTGTCATTGGTAATGTCTCTTTCCTGTTTTACACGCCTACTGAGTCCATTTCCCTTGTTGACACAACGCCCTAAAATCATTTACATGTATTTTCAACAGATCTGCTGTTATCTGCAATATTTCAGGTGATTAGTCAGTAATTATCCTGATGAAGGCGACAGTTGAAAATTTGATCTCTATGTACTAATTGTTGTTGGAATAAAGTTCCAGCATTTCTCTATGATTACTACCAACATGATATTTCAGGCTGTACGCGTCGCCGAGTGATCTTTGCAGTTTACGCGGCTGTCGTTCTTGGGTTTTTCATCGTCGCAGGAGTCTTTCTCTGCTTATCCTTAAGCGCCAGGCCGCCACAGGTACGCTTCTGTCTTATTATAGCATTGTCAATTTCCTGAGATAACCACCCCTTTACTTTACCCGTATACTTTATGCGGGTAATTGGCATCACTGGCATTATACATTTTGCACATGTACCTTGTAACCTGTGAAGTCTAGACCGATATAGTACAGTTCAGTAGATCACTCCTACCCTCCCCTGAGTGTATAGAGAACGAGCTCAGGAATGTAGGTAATCCCCCAGCAAGGTTTTCCCAGGTTTTTTTTTAGGAATATGGACTGTGTAGGACTGTCGTCATAGATGTGTGTCAGCAAAATTCCTAGAATTCTTGCAAACTGCACACAATACTGTACCATTAGGCTCCCCCCCCTTAGGCGTCGCCAAAAAACAACAAACAGATGCTTTATACACACAAGCCTTAACCTTTTCGTATTGTTACTTTGTCGGTGAGGTACCAATTCCAGGATACTTTTAAAATAGACAATTATTTTTCATGGAGGTATTGTTTTTGGCGTGTCTGTCTGTATGTCTGTCTGTCTGTGTGTGTGTCTGTGTGTGTTTCCGCAACTTTGTAGTCAGCATAACTTCAGAACGCCTTTATAGATTGTGATGATATTTGGTATGCTGGTAAGTCTTGGAAAGACAAAGGTCAAGGTCAAGTATGGGCCTCCTGGTGGATGACCTTGGTACTGCAGCAGAACTTCCGGTTTTTGTATCTTCTGTCCTGAACAAGCTATGGTCTTGACTTTTTGGTGAAAGATAGCTTGTCCTGTCAGGAATAAGTGGCGTAAGTTTGGTCCCCCTAGCAGCTTGTTCTGGAACTGCAGGTTAGTTTCTGGTAAAAACTTTCAAAGCCAATAAGTCCAGATTGGAACAACGTATTTTCATCATTTTGGTGTGTAGGTACCTGAGAGACAGTTGTACATGATTAAATGCAAATTATGCAAATGAGGACTTAATTTGCAAAATTACCAGAAAATTCTATAATTACAGTGTTTCATATAATGGTACTGCTATACATGTTATCTATTTAATCTGTGGCAGGCGAAACATCAACAGATACCAATTATGCAAATGATGACCTAATTTGCATAATTAATGTGAAAATTCTGTGAATCCTTATAGGTGAATGATGGGAATTTTATACCTCGTAACATGTGTAAGTTACTTAAAGGTTTGCATCGCTATGCATATATTATGTTAATGTAGAGGTTATTTGCATAATTCGAGGACAAAGCAAGCCCATATTTCATGGAGGTATGAGATCTCGGAACTCTTGTTCTTTATTGTACTTATTCCAATAAAATCTGGAGAATAATACGTTGACATCGGCCTGCAGCTATCAAATCCAGACATGGTTCAGATAATTTATCATGATCTCCATAAACCGATTGCGATAGCCTGCATTGACAATATTATCCTCTATTAACAGCAGACAGCGAATACGACTACTACTGCTGCTACTGCTACTCCTGCTACTACTGCTGCTGCTACTACTACTGCTGCTGCTACTACTACTGCTGCTGCTGCTACTATTACTACTACTAAAGCTGCTGCTAATGCTAATACTGGATCTATCCCCAAGCTCCCGGCAATCTCCAGCACCCCACATCACAAAGGTGAGTCTAACACAAATATTAAAAGAGACAATGTCTTAAACTTGGTCCCTCTGTGTCATTAGACAATGTCTTAAACTTGGTCCCTCTGTGTCATTAGACAATGTCTTAAACTTGGTCCCTCTGTGTCATTAGACAATGTCTTAAACTTGGTCCCTCTGTGTCATTAGACAATGTTTTAAAGACTTTGCTTCTCTCATTAGACAATGCCTTAGACTTGGTCCCTCTGTGTCATGAGGCAATAGCCTGGGTACCATCCCCAGTAGTATATTCGCAAACTCTATAACTGGTTATAGAGTTTGCGAATATACTACTGGGGATGGTACCCAGGCTAATGAGGCAATGCTAGGATATTGGATTGGACAATGAACAAGATTATTTCTATTGGTGAGTGAAAGAAGCTATACGCATCATGGCCCATGTGTGTGTGTGTGTGTGTGTGTGTATGTGTGTGTGTGTGTTGTGTGAGCGTCCTTGGCGTGTGTAAATATAAATGTTTTAAATTTCAGTTTGAAAAATACTTTTTTTAATCACTTATGGCAAAAGGTTGTGACGTAAAGCAAGAGAAGATCACGTTTGGCGGGTACGGAAAAAGAAAGGGAAAATTCCTAAGTATCACCGGAGTTGCCGTGTCTGCTGACAATGAGATATTTGTGACTGATGGTAAGAACCAACGAGTCCAGGTCTTCAGCATAGATGGGACCTTACTCCGCTTGTTTCCAACCAT
>NW_017802958.1:527258-527626 GCF_001625305.1 Branchiostoma belcheri
TGCTGCTAATGCTAATACTGGATCTATCCCCAAGCTCCCGGCAATCTCCAGCACCCCACATCACAAAGGTGAGTCTAACACAAATATTAAAAGAGACAATGTCTTAAACTTGGTCCCTCTGTGTCATTAGACAATGTCTTAAACTTGGTCCCTCTGTGTCATTAGACAATGTCTTAAACTTGGTCCCTCTGTGTCATTAGACAATGTCTTAAACTTGGTCCCTCTGTGTCATTAGACAATGTTTTAAAGACTTTGCTTCTCTCATTTGTGTCATGAGGCAATGCTAGGATATTGGATTGGACAATGAACAAGATAATTTCTTATGGTGAGTGAAAGAAGCTATATGCATCAGGGCCCATGTGTGTGTG
>NW_017802958.1:527823-535148 GCF_001625305.1 Branchiostoma belcheri
TGAGATATTTGTGACTGATGGTAAGAACCAACGAGTCCAGGTCTTCAGCATAGATGGGACCTTACTCCGCTTGTTTCCAACCATCGTGCCAGGTGAAAGTACGAGAATGCACCCTCATGGTGTTGCTAGTGACGTGGAATCTGGCTACCTGTGGGTACTGGGGAAGAGCTCGCGCTCCAATGGACATGTCGTACAGTACAGTAAGAACGGACAGCCCATCAAAAAGTTTGACGTAAGCCTCAAGAGCTTCTATCCCGTCATCGCGATGAACGTGCGCAACAATAAAGTTATCGTGGGAGACAAAACAACCATTATGATGTTTGATCCAAACGGCTCTCGCATTTGGAGTTCAAAAGTGCCTACAGAAGACGCGATCAGGGGAGTCACATCGGACAAGGAGGGAAATGTCCTGCTGACGGATTGGCATAAAACCATCCAGAAGTACAATTCCTCCGGAGTAAAGATACTTGAATTCGGCACCTGTGGAAAGGTGGAGGGGCAACTGAACTCTCCCGTTGGTATTTGTCTTGACACCTCTGGTCGCATCATTGTGGCGAACAATATGAACCACCGGGTAGACATTTTCACAAGCCAGGGCAAGTTTGTCGGCACCATCGCGAAAATTAGCTACCCGTGGGCTGTCGCTATGGGACCACGTGGAGAGTTGGTGGTGACTAGCCCATATAAGGTTACTATCTTCCCACGGCACATGGTGCTTCCTTGAAGCCCTAAATTATGTTCACTTTATGGTTGATGTTGTTATCTCTGCACGACTGATTCTCTTTTGTTTATGTACCATACATATTGTATTATCAAATGGTGTCGTATAAGCCCACACCTGCTGGGCGCGGGTAGCCTCATTCATTCATTGTAACGCATAGATTGTCAAAATTGCTGTCTTTGAGATGAAATCTACCAATCTTAGTGTACAAAATGGTACTGCGGATGTTCAGGTCCAGACCTGTACCTAAATACATCAGTAAAGGTTAGACATCCAGCTAATAAGATACGCCAAAAAAGTGCAACTAACAAAAGGTAGTGGATGCTACTTAAAACGTCTGACTGTTAGCCTGTTTTACCATATATTGTTTTAGTTGCTTGTAGGCCTAGGGCGCATTGGAAACTGCCATATATATAGTGGTGACATGTTCATGTAACTTTGTGGCTAAATAAAAAAAAAATTAATGTAGGTATGCGCAAGTGTATTGTAATAGGCTGAAGTATGTATTTCACTTTGTCGTCAACGTAGGGGGGGGGGGGCGGCTTAACGCCACGAGAAATTCTAAATTAATGACAAGATTTCGTGAATTCTTTAATCCTGTTTCATTTATTTCCTATAACAGATTGCCGTCACAATTTGGAGGATAGAATGTGCCCATTATCATATAGAGTAGAATGTTAAGAACCTTGATATGTTTATTCAATATATGGTCGCCCACACACATACCAACTCCGGGCACTGAGTCTAGATTGTGCCGCTGATGTCAGTTTTACCCCGCAAACCACCCACAGAAGTCTCTCCGTGTGTCTTCATCCTTGTTCTTCACATCTGAACAGAATTCCATTATGTGATATTCTTACACCACAGACGTCTTAGAGATAGTGATTCTCGTAATTTAGAGGGATTTCTTTTTAACGATCTGTAGTAGAACATTGTTGAGTATGTACCATAAAGATTTTGTTCATCTTTCTCGAACCAAACTTAAAAACAGCACATATTGTACAGCATATTGTTCCTACTTTTGAGGATTTTCTTTTATTAACAATCTGCAGTAGAACATTGGTGAGTATATACCACGTTTTACCTTTCTTGAACGAAACATAAGAACTGCACGTATTATACAGAAAATTGCACCTAATTTTGAAGCAAGAAACATGTAGCATATCAGTATGTGGTGAATTGGCAAAACATTATCAGGTCACACCAACATGCCAGCTACAATTCCAGTTTGGACAAAGCACATGTACGTACTTTTAATCTTAGCGCTGACATGAATTGTCTGGTTTCAGAAGATGACTCGTGGGTTGCTTCATCTACATAGAAATGAATTGATTCTGTCTGCATATTACAAATCTTATTATTACAAAGCTTTATTCCTCACGTTTTGAGGCACACCTTACTACTAAAGAGTTACTTAGCTGCTGCAATAATGCTGATATATTAGAGTACATGTGAAAAGGAATATAAGAATTGATATTGTATCAATCAATCTGTAGCGCTGACATGAATTGTCTGGTTTCAGAAGATGACTCGTGGGCTGCTTCATCTACATAGAATCGAATTGATTCTGTCTGCATATTACAAATATTAAGGTTTTAATGATATGATCTCTGATGATATATAAGTTGATTCCTCTGATATAGCTTTATTCCTCACGTTTTGATGCATACCTTACTACTAAACAGTTACTTAGCTGCTGCAATAATGCTGATATATTAGAGTACATGTAAAAAGGACGAATATAAGAATTGATATTGTATGAATCAATCTGTATAATGAAATTATCTGGCCTCCCAAGCACTAAGACACTAATACTCTGCTAGATTATATTGGATACACATATTCTGTGGGATCTTTCTCTTACTGTTGTACATATATATTGTTTCATTGATATATAAGGATATTTTGACATGTCTTCGGTAACTGGCTGTGTTATCAACAATGTGTCATTGAAGTTTTTCATGTATGGGCATGGCTTAATATGAATAAAAACTTCACGTAATTATAAAGCTATCGTTATTCACAAAAATTTTTTCAGCCAATCCCATCAAAATCAGATTTGATAGAGAGTCCCTAACCAAAGCTAGGTACCCACTTTCAGCTGATCCAACAAGCAAAATAGGTGTAAAGAACCTTTCTCAAGGGAACAACATTGTCTCCCAGGAATTCTAGCCCAATACCTTTAGACTCTAAATCACAGGACGGCAGGGCCTAACAAAAAGTTTGAGACCATCTTCGTTGATGAGAAGTACGTGGATGTAGAAAGGATCATAAATGTACATGTATAGTCTACCAGCTTTCAAAACTCAATTACTACCAAGTACATCATACATGGATAGTCTTGCCAGCTTTCAAACATCCACCCACATCCACAGACGAAAAAGTTGGATCAGCCTATTTTAGCTCCTCCCAAGGGAGGGACAGCTCAACATTCACGTTTCTAAAAAAGTTTTCCTACGAAACCACGTTTCTTCAGACATCTTAAATTTCACTGCTAACAGACGAAATAGGTGCTAAGTGCCTTTCAAAATAAGGGCGCAGCATGGGGTCTTTACTAACCCTTTTATTCTAAGCAAGGACATTATACACAGACCCTAATCACAAGACCACCTTGCCTGCTTCGTTGATGAGAAGTATGTGGGTGTAGAAAGAAAAGTTCATCATACATGATCTGTCTACCTGCTCCCAAACCTCAATTACGACAAGGTCCATCATACACGTATTGTCTACTGGCTTTCAAACCTCCACCCACGTCCACAGACGAAAAAGTTGGATCAGTCCACTTTAACTTCTCCCAAGGGAGGGACAGCTTAACGTCTAAAATTCTAAATTCATATTTCTGACAAAAATTCGACTTTTTTCACACATCTTGCATTTCACTGCTATAACCGATTTTTTCGTTTTATCTTATGAACAATAAACTGTGGCCAATTTTTGGACTTCAGTGTTCAACACCCTGTTTTTTCTATACGATATCAGACAAGACACCTTTGCAGATGAATTTATGACGTGCATGGAATATGTTTATTAAATGTTTATATCATCTCCCTGCACTGAGTCTCCATTTCGCTATTGTGGTCGGTTCTCTCTGAAGACAAGTCTCTCGTCGAAGCCTTACGGTAAGTACAGAATTTCTGAATCTTTCTTCTCTATATCTCCATATCACCTTACAGTAGCACTTGCTTCGGGTAATGTAATGTAATTTGTAATTTTTATAATGCTTTGGGTAATGTAATATAATTTGTAATTTTTATAATGATTCCAGCTGTTATGAACTAACAGTGTGTTGTTATTTAAACACGACACTACTGAACATGGTAATGTTAAGGCGCGTCTATATTTTCCCCACAAAGAAGAATCTCAAGTTCACCGAGTAACATGTTACATATCGGTAAGATTTATGAGAGGAACCGCTAAAATAACTTTCAGTAAAACCAACATGTCAGCTACGACTTCAGCTGGAACAACACGTGCTTCACGCACTAATTATAAGTAACTGTTTAGACAACCCTATATTATAGAAGGCAATAACCCTTACTGTGTAGAAATAGGTAAATATATCAAAGAACGTTTAAACCTTAGAACAAGTAGTATTAGTTGACACATCTATTGTTCTGTACGTGGGATATTTTCGTTGTACCCATGTTTATTTGTCTGTATATCTACATATCTTAGACCTTGCGAAAGTCGCTGTACTTTTGTACTATATTTCCACCATAAAGAAATAACTGAACATTTTATGACATCAAGTTAGCCAAGAAACATGTCAATACATGTCAATACATGAGGAACAGCTAAACAACTTCAAGTAAAAGCAACAATGTAGAAAACCCAAACCCCAGTCAGGACAACACGTCGTTCAAACTCATGATCTCAGCACTGACATGAATTGTCTGGTATCAGAAGACGACTCGTGGGCTGTTTCATCTACATAGGTAGATAGGTAGAATGGTTTTATCACAAGAACAAGAAAATATACACACAAGCCTCCTGTCAGCTATGATGGTTGAATTGCGAGGCTTATTCTAACATCATGTTGCGACAAACTATGTACATTCATAAAATCTAAAAATATAGTTAAATTTAAAAGCGAATATTTAAAATCGACATACAATATAGCTGTGTGGAAAGTGAATAAAAACACAGTGTGGAATTACTGCTACAAAAACGTACTAATATAATAAAAGTTCATGATCTACAGTTCATTTAGTCGTTTGACCAGGGCAGGAATCCCGCTTGTCGTGTAGCGTTTAGTCCCGGAGGGCTGCTGGTACCGAGTGGCGTTTCGCAGATTTCTGCCATGCTGTTCACCACGGGTACGCTCGGGAAGCCAGGAGCGGAAGCGTGAAGACTTTTCCACACTTGTAGCGAAATCAGAGCACAAGTGTTCTCTTCTATCCGCCAGACGTTGCAAGTCGAGCAGCGCTAGGGTTTCGGTGTACGAGTTGTACCTGCGTCCCAGAATGATTCGGCAGGCGCGTTTTTGAACGCGCTCTAGGGCATCGGACTGTTTCTACATTAAGATGTATTGATTCTGTCTGACTTTTTCCCAGTGGTCTTTACAGTGCACATATAGCGATACAGGTTGAGGATAGAAATTGTTTAAATGTGCTGTGTTCTGAGAATCAAATTATGGCAATAAGCAAAGACTAAACATATGATCATCACCATCGCTGTATTTCAACGTAGAGCATCAAGGCAGACTGTAGCATTGTTATAATGCTTGTAGTTATGCATGTTTATGTTACATCTACATGTTGTACCATTTGAATGCAGGATCTCTTTGTTTTCGTCTTATTACTTGGAGCCATGGCTAAAAATATGCCATCCAACACCGTACCAAAAGCAATGGTCGTCAGAAACGAGTTCTTCAGCGAAGGTATGGCAAAACCAGACACAGGAACTGTGCCATCCACGTTCACGCACGCTACCGAAGGTGCCAGTCACCACATCTCTGGTCGATGTGAGGAAAATAAACACAATGATGATGAAAATCTGTCTGACACAAGCGATGCTGCTGCTGAGAACATTCAGACAATCGATATCGGCCCTGGTGAGTTCGATACATACGCCATTGCATACATATGCAAAGAACAGACTCTTCGCATGAAGAAAGCCGTGGAAGAGACCAAAAACAAACCTTTTCAGGCATCTAAAACGGCGACCGACAACACTGATAATGATAATGATACTGAAACTTCAGCTTTTAATGCAAATGACAGCAACATGCACACACAAGCCAGGGATCCGAACCCGATGTACACACAAAACATGAACCCTAAACCGACGGACGCCGAAAACGACGTTAACCCCAATCCGATGTACATGCAAAGCACCACGGAGCCAATAGCCAGCCCTGGACCCGCCAGGAATACAAACCCGATGTACACACACAACGCTACGAACACTTCTCCGACGCACTCCAGAAACGACGTTAACCCCAATCAGATGTACCTGCAAAGCAGCCCTGGGCCCACCTTCAAGTCAAACAAGAGTGATGACAATTCCTGCACCCAGACATCAGCTGATACACATCAGCAAGCCTACTCCAGGCCAGCGACTAACAATGATGACAACCATTGCCTTCAACCATATGCTGTAGCACGTTACCAGCAAGATGATGAGGCAGCCTCGTTGAAAATACCAGGAGACAATAAGGACCATCCCTGCATCCAACCATATGCTGTTACCCACCATGAACATGATAACATTGCCATAGAATCAGGTAACTGTGGTGTCGTCCAGCCCTATGCCGTTCAATACGAAGAAGATGAAACATTCGGTGAGTCAGCAAACAATGATAACAATACCTGCATCCAACCATATGCTGTTACCCACCAAGAAGACCAGGAGCCCTCACTCAACTGTGATGGCGGCCAGCCTTACGCTGCTAGATACCAAGAAGATGACGATAGTGACAGTGCTGCGTCTAAAAACAGACATACAGCCANCACCTGTGGAAAGGGGGAGGGGCAACTGAACTCTCCCGTGGGTATTTGCCTGGACACCTCTGGTCGCATCATCGTGGCGAATTCTAAATACAAACGGGTAGACATGTTCACAAGCCAGGGCAAGTTTGTCCGCACCATCGCGGACATTGAACGCCCGCGGGCTGTCGCTATGGGACCACGTGGAGAGTTGGTGGTGACTAGCCCATATAAGGTTACTATCTTCCCACGGCACATGGTGTTTCCTTGAAGCCCTAAATTATGTTCACTTTATGGTTGATTTTGTTATCTCTGCAGGACTGATTCTCTTTTGTTAATGTACCGTATTATCAAATGGTGTCGTATAAGCCCACACGGGCTGGGAGCGGGAAGCCTCATTCATTCATTGTAACGCGTAGATTGTCAAAATTGTTGTCTTTGAGATGAAATTTACCAATCTTAGTGCACTAATTGGTACTCCAGATATTCAGGTCCAGACCTGTTCCTAAATACATCAGTGAAGGTTAGACATCCATCTAATAAGATGCGCCAAAAAATAGTAACTAACAAAAGGTAGTGGATGATACTTGAAACATCTGACCGTTTCCAAAAGCATAATAATAAATTATTGTATATCTAATATTACTTTGTTGCCTCATCATAATGGTTTAACAAGT
>NW_017802958.1:535168-539113 GCF_001625305.1 Branchiostoma belcheri
CACAGGTACGCTTCTGTCTTATCATAGCCTTGTCGATGTTTTCATCATTTCCTGGGATAACCATCCCTTTACATTACCCGTATACTTTATACGGGTGATTGGCATCACTGGCAGTAGACATTTTGTACACCTTGTAACCTGTTAAGTCTATACAGGTATAGCGCAGTTCAGTAAATAACCCCTCCCCTCCCCTGAGTGTATAGTGAACGAGCCCAGGAATGTAGGTCATCCCCCAGCAAGGCTTTCCCAAGGGTTTCCAGGAATTTGGACTGTGTAGGACTGTCGTCATAGATGTGTGTCAGCAAAATTCCAGACATGCCTGTGGACATTCCATACCTGTGGAAAAACTGCCTGCGCAATTCCTAGAATTCTTGCAAACTGCACACAACACTGTACCATTAGGCCCCCCTGAGGCGTCGCCAAAAAACAACAAACAGATGCTTTATACACACAAGGCTTAACCTTTTCGTATTGTTGCTTTGTCGGTGAGGTACCAATTCCAGGATACTTTTGAAATAGACAATTATTCCTTATTGTACTTATTCCAATAAAATTTGGTGCATGATACGTTGACATCGGCCTGCAGCTATCAAATCCGGCAGACAGGGTTCAGATAATTTATCATGATCTCCATAAACCGATTGCGATAGCCTGCATTGATAATATAATCCTCTATTAACAGCAGACAGCGACTGCTGCTGCTACTACTACTACTACTACTACTACTGCTGCTGCTACTACTACTCCGGCTACTACTGCTGCTGCTGCTATTGCTGCTGCTACTACTACTCCTGCTACTACTACTATTACTACTACTAAAGCTTCTGCTGCTGCTGCTAACGGATCTATCCCCAAGCTCCCGGCAGTCTCCAACACCCAACTTCACAAAGGTGAGTCTAACACAAATATTTAAGATACTATGTCTTAAACTTGGTCCCTCTGTGTCATTAGACAATGTCTTAAACTTGGTCCCTCTGTGTCATTAGACAATGTCTTAAACTTGGTCCCTCTGTGTCATTAGACAATGTCTTAAACTTGCTCCCTCTGTGTCATTAGACAATGCCTTAAACTTGGTCCCTCTGAATGAATGAATGAATGAATGAATGAATGAATGAATGAATGAAACTTTATTTTCGTGTCGTGCGCATACCACGCCCAGCCCGTGTGGGCTTATACGACACCGTTTGAGAATAAATAATACATAAACAACAGAGAAACAGAGGTACAGAATCCAAACAAAATGTGAACACAAATAAAGTTAGGCTATATACAATTAAGCAGAACAGAGTGAACTCATAACAGATCATAAATGCAAATAAACAAATCTGTACATAAACTAGATAAAGAACTCTAACTCTGTGTCATTAGACAATGTCTTAAACTTGGTCCCTCTGTGTCATTAGACAATGTCTTAAACTTGGTCCCTCTGTGTCATTAGACAATGTCTTAAACTTGGTCCCTCTGTGTCATTAGACAATGTTTTAAAGACTTTGCTTCTCTCATTAGACAATGCCTTAGACTTGGTCCCTCTGTGTCATGAGGCAATAGCCTGGGTACCATCCCCAGTAGTATATTCGCAAACTCTATAACTGGTTATAGAGTTTGCGAATATACTACTGGGGATGGTACCCAGGCTAATGAGGCAATGCTAGGATATTGGATTGGACAATGAACAAGATTATTTCTATTGGTGAGTGAAAGAAGCTATACGCATCATGGCCCATGTGTGTGTGTGTGTGTGTGTGTGTATGTGTGTGTGTGTGTTTGTGTGAATGTGTGAGCGTGCTTGGCGCGTGTAAATGTAAATGGTTTATATTTTAGTTTGAAAAATACTTTTTTATCACTCATGGCAAAAGGTTGTGACGTAAAGCAAGAGAAGATCACGTTTGGCGAGTACGGAACAGAACCTGGAAAATTCCTAATTATCTCCGGAGTTGCCGTGTCTGCTGACAATGAGATATTTGTGACTGATGATATAAACAAACGAGTCCAGGTCTTCAGCATAGATGGGACCTTACTCCGCTTCTTTCCAACGGTACTGCCGGGTGAAAGTAAGACAATGTACGCTCGTGGTGTTGCTTTGGATGTGGCGCCTGGCTACCTGTGGGTACTGGGGAGCAGAAATAGATGGTTCTTTACCTTCAATAAAGATTATGTCGTACAGTACAGTAAGAACGGACAGCCCATAAAAAAGTTTGACGTAAGCCTCAAGAGCATCTATCCCGTCATCGCGATGGACGTGCGCAACAATAAAATTATCGTGGGAGACAGAAATACAATTATGGTGTTTGATCCAAACGGCTCTCGCCTTTGGAGTTCAAGAGTGCCTACGGAATACCAGATCTCGGGAGTCACATCGGACAAGGAGGGAAATGTCCTGCTGTCGGATGGGTCTAAAACCATCCAGAAGTACAATCCCTTCGGAGTAAAGATACTTGAATTTGGCACCTGTGGAAAGGGGGAGGGGCAACTGAACTCTCCCGTGGGTATTTGCCTGGACACCTCTGGTCGCATCATCGTGGCGAATTCTAAATACAAACGGGTAGACATGTTCACAAGCCAGGGCAAGTTTGTCCGCACCATCGCGGACATTGAACGCCCGCGGGCTGTCGCTATGGGACCACGTGGAGAGTTGGTGGTGACTAGCCCATATAAGGTTACTATCTTCCCACGGCACATGGTGTTTCCTTGAAGCCCTAAATTATGTTCACTTTATGCACGGCGGTCAATTTCTAGGGTGAAGTTTCCAATTCTACGGAGGGGTATCAGGTTACCGGGGTTCCACGCGCGGCTTCCGTGGAGCCAGTCTTAACGGTAAATCTTTGATAAACAATAATAAAATGTTTCACGGGGACTCTCTTGTCCAAATATGAAAAAATCTGCACTGCATATACCTAAAATGTTGATGTTTTGATTATAATGCTTAATGTGTGTAAAGTCACTCTCAACGCGTCGAATGCTTATTCTAGAACAATCGACGTCAATAACCAAACAACTGATTTAAACCGACCCCAAATCTCCCAGAAAATACCACATTTTTGCATTTTAGAGAACAGTACAATGAAATTAAGATTTGAGTCGGACAGTTTTCTTTATTTCAAAGTTAAAGTGTTGCTACGGTCGAAAAATTCGCAAGAAAATGCGTTTTTTCAACTTCCAAGACCGATAATTTCAGAATGCCGCCATCTTTAAAAAATCCGTCCGACACAGATCGAGATTTTTGTCTTGCCTAAAATCTAAAACCTTTTTGAGGTAAATTGAATTTGTTTTGGTTGTGGTTTAAATACCATGTTTGCACACATGTCAGGCCGTGTGAGTAAGTACAGGGGGTAACTTATATCCCAGTAAACAACAATCACGATCGTCAAGGTCACACACGATGACGGCAGTAGTTTCGTTACATGTTACATATCAACTATAAAACAGGGCATAGATATACTGTCCCGAAATCTGTTTATATTTGTAAAAAGGTAGATTTTTTACTGTTAGGCGGGACCCGTGTAAAAACGGGCTTGAAGCCGCGAGTTTACTGTAAATGACCGCGGGTGACCCCGGATCGAACGAACGCTCCATTCGATTGACGTAATATAGAACATGATTCGGTTCGAATGACGTCATATCGAACATGATTCGGTTCGACAAAAAGTTTGGACTATTTGGGCCCAACTTTGACCATCGTGATGGTTGATTTTGTTATCTCTGCAGGACTGATTCTCTTTTGTTAATGTACCGTATTATCAAATGGTGTCGTATAAGCCCACACCGGCTGGGAGCGGGAAGCCTCATTCATTCATTGTAACGCGTAGATTGTCAAAATTGTTGTCTTTGAGATGAAATTTACCAATCTTAGTGCACTAATTGGTACTCCAGATATTCAGGTCCAGACCTGTTCCTAAATACATCAGTGAAGGTTAGACATCCATCTAATAAGATGCGCCAAAAAAT
>NW_017802958.1:539146-564672 GCF_001625305.1 Branchiostoma belcheri
TTAACAAGTCAATTACAAACAAAAGCAGGGTATCAATGTTTTATTTTGGCACACATACGGCATTCAATTATATACACAAATAACAATACCAGTAACATGTATCAGGCTGTATCTCAAATAAATTGATTTCTATTTCTAACAGGTTTGATAACAAAACCACTGAATTTTGCAAAATAATTTACAAATCAAATCGGTTCCCTCTGGACTTCAAAATTTATACATATTATCATAATATTTTGTTCTGATCATTCCCACCAAATAAGCAATTTCTTACACTGTAAACATTACATGTCAGTCAGAAACACTTTTACCAGGGTAGACTTCTTTTCTAATCGTTACAACTTGAGAGCCAATAAAAGCATTAACTAGAGTTCCCCGATCTCATACCTTCGCCAAATGATGTTAAACTTTATGACTGACAAATTATAGATTAGATTATTCCTCCCTGATTTAAGAAATAGGAACCTAATTTTCATGAATTATATCATTTTATCATAATCTCAACCAAAAGACAGTCTTATATTAACAAACAATGCATTCTAGCATTTCCTAATAAATTATGCAAATGAGGTCCTGATTTGAATAAATTATGTTTAATGATGTTCACGTCAACTAAACTTTCAAATACCACAAGTATGAAATTCCAGGCAGTTATCATTACATAATTATAAAATTTTCTCATTAATTATGCAAATTAAGTCATTATTAACATAATCAATATCTTCCTGTGTTTCTCTCATTGTCAATTACCAATGTCACAAGCTTCAATTGTCCTATCATGGAATGCAGCTGATTTATAGAATTTCGCCATAAATTATGCAAATTACATCCATATTTGCATAATTGTCATATAATTATATTAAACATCGCGTAAGCTACTACATACCAAAAATCATGACGATCCGTCAATCGGTTCTTGAGTTATCCCCTTTTGAATATTTTCAAGAATATATCCCTGCAGTTCTAGCGCAAGCCGCTAGGGGGGCCCAAACTCACGTCACTTCTTCCCCAGCACAAGAGGTACCTACCATCCAAATTTCGTCACTCTAGCATGTCTAGATCATGAGATATCAAAACCGGAAGTTCAGCTGCAGTACCATAACAAGCCGCTAGGGGGCCCAAAATCTAATCATTTTGAGGTCTCATCAAGACCTACCCACCTACCAAGTATCAAGACAATCCATCAAGGCCTTCTCAAGTTATCGTGTTTACAGACAGACAGACAGACAGACACACACACACACACACACATACACGAACGCCCCTGAAAACATAACCTTCTTGGCGAAGGTAACTATCAGGTACATAGGCTTCTCTTCATCTATTTCTGTTTTTCAGTTTCTACACACAGGTTACTCCTATCTCTAAACAGATCTTTTGGTGACCGTAAGGCCACACCAATTTAATTTGTTGCTTCTTGGATCGCCCTGTCCATTTTTTTTAATTTTTGTTCTAAATCAACTGCAAAATGCTCATTAACAATAAAAGACAATTTGGCCCAAACGGTTGAAGAAAGTCCTTTTCTTTCTCTAGTTCTTAAAGTTTTTCAATGTAACAATGTAATTTTGTTTAATCAAAAGTTCAAAATCTATTGTGTTTTAATTATAAACCACCCTGGTATGTTCACTTCATGGCTCATATTTCCGGCTATCATGGGGTGCCTTGGCCTGTTTTTTTATTATTTTTATTTCGCCCTGTTGATTCATATTTTTCCCGAAAAAATCTGAGAAACAACAAATTAAATTGGTGTGGCCTAAAGACATATGCATTTGCCAGACACCAAAATGGTAACTGACAGTTACCAAACTGGGTAAATGGATACCACCTGAACAATTTGATACTGTCTTAGCAGCAACCAAAAGATCTGCTTGGAGATTAACAGGTACATGTAGTATCACTTTGTTCTGACATGTACAGGCTATTTGAATTAATACAAGTATAACAACCCTAGTAGTAGGCAGTCTTTCCATGCATCTGAGGCTCCTTGAATGAACATTACTGTTTTTCTCTTATGATATACCCGTCCAGTATGTCAACACATCATACTGTTATTAACATGTATGTACAAGACTTTTGTTCCTATATGTATCAGGGCTCGAAATTCATTTTTGGGAATGCATGTACATTGTAGGTGCACAGGTGCACCCGACCTAAAAATTTGGTGCACCAAAATATTTTTGGGTGCAACTGCACCGTATGAAACAAAACCTACTGGTAATTGCAGATCTTACTGCTCCTCTTCTGAGCTTGAATCTAAAATGAGAGCTAACTTCAAAATCTTAAACATTACTACAACAAAGATTTTATTATTTTTCTGATACTTAGAGACCAAGAATATCTGGCATACTAGTATACACTTCTAATGTTTAAAAATCCTACAAAAATATTTGGGTGCACCAGTGCACCCACAGAATACAATTAGGTGCACAACAATTTTGGGTGCACTAGGGTGCACATGCACCCAGTATTTTGAGCCGTGTATATAGCATGAAACAAAGGTGAACATTTTCAGTACTCAGCATACACCATATATCACAAATCTTGCCCACCAAATGGACAAGTGGTTACTGTTTTTTTCTTGCAACAATGGAACATAAGGCCACATCAATTTAATTTGTTGGTTCTCAGAATCGCCGCTTCAAAAAATCGCAAAATGAAAAAAAAATTAATTCTTGTTAATTAGAAATCAATAACATCAATTGATCCTAATACATAGGCTATAAAACAGCAATGTTTTAGCATGTATAGTCATAGCTTTGTTCCCAATCCCTTTTTCTAGCCTTAGCTTTACCATTTGGGCATGTTTTTTTTTCCCTGTCGCTTTACATTTTTCATGAAAAAATCCAAGAACCAACAAATTAAATTGGTGTGGCCTAAGTTTACACTTAACACAAAGTTACATACTCTGTAAACTTGTAATCCTGTTCTTGTAATTTTTTACTTGTAAACAGCATAGCCATGCTTTTGTCTTTCCACTTTGTGTTCAACATCTAGAACATTCATTTACTATAAATCACTTTATTGTTGCAGTTGCAACAGTTCACAGTCTGAGAAAAATGGACATGTTTGCAAAACTATACGTTCACGCTGTTAACAGGTGCAGAAAAAAGAAAGTCGGCGAATTACCTGTTAACGGTAACGATGAGTTTGCTGTACAGAAGTGACTGTGAAAACCGCAAATATAAAAGTACCACCAAAAAAATGTGACTTACAGTATGTTTTTACCAGTACAGTGGACCTATCACATTATTACATCACAGTTTGTTTACCTGTTCTAAAGAACATTCTAGAACGGTCAGATAAAGAATAAAGATCATTTCAAAGTTTTCAAAGTCAGGTATGTTTGATTTTTGCTGCGTCTATAGTTTTGTTGACACAGCATTACATGCCGTAATGGGTGATTTAGTTGTGACATGAGACGAAAGTAGTACTGTATTAAAAGCCTTATATTAGGCTAAACGCTACACAAACACACACCGCGCTATGCACCCCTGTACAATATAAACGTTGATTGACCGGCATTCATTGCGGTAAACAAACTGTGACGTAATAATGGTATACATGTAGGTCCATTGGTACCACGATACACCTGTAGTGGATTATTTATTTATAGTGTTTTATTATAACTTAACTCTTCCACACTTAAACATCCTGGTAGTAGTTGTTGAAGCTGAGTCTGAGGAGGAAGTCTTCAAGGTGGGGCTGGTAACCACGGGCAACCAACTTTTTCACCACTGCAAGCAACACAAATGAGGGATTTATACAAAACTCTAAATGCCATGTGTCGGAGAAAGAACAACCTTGACCTAACTTTGTCTAACTTTTGTTTCCTATTGGACTATCAAAAATGTAGCCTGGTTACCAGACCTATTCTAGCTTCCGAGTCTTTATCCTCTCCGCAAATAGGAGAGAATATTAATTAATCAATAGTTCGTGTTTATAAACCTGCGGAATTTCAGAGCTTGCCAGATTTTTCACAAGTGAAGTCATTAGACATCCAAGTAATGAGATACACAAGCAAACTGTTTCTATAACAAAATTTATAACTTGGGAATGCACACTAAGATTCTACCTACAAGTACTACTGATGGCCTATAAAACAAAGACACAAGTCCTACCTCTGAGTAAAGACACAACCAAGTGTTTTATTCAGCTGACATTTTGGTAACCGTCTGTCACCTTCCTCAGGGCAATAGACCCATTCGACTTTCACGGACCGCATAAACTGCTTACATCACAGGGGGGACATTTCGAAAGAACGTCGTTCTAGAACGCTGAAGTTGAACGCGGCTTGCGCTCGCGATGTCCCCCCTGGCAGATCATTTTTTTACTAAAATGTAGGTAAGTGTCCTTTTTTCTCGGTAATATATGCGGAGATGACAGGAAAACAGGCACCAACATTGTATGGTGGCATTCTGTACAACAATTTAACGTTATTTTGTTCTGTGACGTATGCAGTTTATGCGATCCGTGAAAGGAACTTTCGAAATGTCCCCCCTGTGACGTAGTTTCTATTCGAAATGTCCCCCCTGTGACGTATGCAGTTTATGCGATCCGTGAAAGTCGAATGGGTCTATTCTGACTGGTTCACAGTACAATTGTCGCTGCTATAGATGCATTCCCAAATGTACAATATTTACATATCTACAAATATACATGGTTACAGGGAACTGCATCTACAATGCGGTCCCTAGAGTCTTTTTACTCAGTGACTTACCAACCTGATAAAACTATTCGTGGAAGCCCTACCTCTAAAACTAGCATATGTGCACTGTGAACCAAGTACCAGTGCACTGTGAACTATGTAACACCTTTAGTGCACTATGCACCAAGTAACATCTAACGTCAGTGCACAGTAAACCAGTCAGAATTGCCCTGATGAAGATGACAGACGGTCATCGAAACGTCGGCTCGTGAAAAATAAATGGTTGTGATCAAAGAACTTTGCTATTCATTCGTTTACCAACCTGATGAAACTATTTTTGGAAGCCCTACCTCTGTAGAGAAACTCGGAATATTTCTGGAAAGCGTGGAAGCAGCTGGCCATGTTGGGGTAGGCCTGGTGTACCGCCTGGCGCCGGGTCTCGTCGTACTGCCAGGAATAGGAGACCAGATGGATCCGGAACTTCAGGATGACATTTAAGATGTCGGTGATGACCTTCATGACTGGTCCTGCCTTCCTACTCAGCAGTGACCTTCAGAATAAACATGGATGACAGGAATCTTTAACGCAGGCTTTGAAATAATAATTTTTTTCAGGTTGCCCACTGGTTGCAACCTAAGCCAAAAGCAAGGTTACCCGTCAATATTTCAGGTTGCTCTAGTGACACTGCTTTAATAAATATGAACTTTTCTACTTTGTAACTGACAACAAAGAATCCAAACTAATGAGTACAATTTAAAAATGTCTTGTACATTGTAAGTACTCACAACAAGTATACTGAGGTAAAACAAACTATGCATATTAAACATTGGAACATGCAAGAGATAATAAAAGTTAGGACTTTGCAAAATGACAGCCTGCTTATTTCAGATGTAAGCCAGCGGATTTGTAACAGAGCTAGTGCTCTTTTTGTGTTGGACCAAAAGTTTTAACTTTAAACATGTAACTACCAACACAGATGAACTTTCATTACAGAGCTAGTGCTCCTTGTGCATGCACAAAAAAGCGATTTGCATGCGCAAGGCACCCTGTTACAAAACAGATGGCACCCAGGCAAACACAGTTTATTTCAGAAGCTGTGCCACTGTACAAAGCTTTGTAGACCCCTTTGTAGGCCAAAAAAATGATGACTTGCGCGCTGGGCAACTTGGAGTTTCCCGCAAGTCTCAAACAAAAAATATAACGAGAGTGGGTATTTCAAACCATGAATACTAGTACTGTACAAAGTGTGCAGTGGCAGGTGATTCTGACCTGAAGATGGCCTTGTTGAGGTACTCAGCATGGCGCTGGTGCAGCTCGTCCAGACTGTGCACGTTCTCCCTCAGCTCCTTACAGAACTCCTGCCAGCTCACGTGGATGATCTGGTTTGACACGTACCCCTGCATCACTCCCACAAAGTGCTGCATCTCATGTCTGATGGAGAGAAAATATTCAAGGTGGAACAACTACAGAAATATAGAAATTTTCTGCAAAATCTTTTGACCCCTATTCACACTCAAAAATATAACTCCGATTAATATTGTCAAATCTTTTCATAATTCATCAAACCTATTGTTTTTTTTGCAAACATGATAGAGAGTCTAGCAGCAGCATTTTGGAGTTAATTCAAACCTGATTTATATCAGAAAGAAATGAAGCAGGGGAATCTGAAACAACAATAATATTGATCAAATTGGTGCAATTTGATTTGTTGGTTCACAGATTTTTTGAAAATATGGTTGACTGGAAAAACCTCACAAAAGCAAAGTCTGAGGACCTGATTGATGCCTTGGTGGACAGTGTTATGTAGTTTTCTTCCTAGCCCTCTCATTTTATGATGTCCGCTTGCTATCTTTTGAACTAAAAATATCCGAGAACCAACAAAATGAATTGGTGTGGCCTAAAACTACAATTATTTATATATTGTGACTCAATTTCCTCACCTGAACAGCTGCAGCTGTCTGAACTGGGAAGAGTTTCCTGCCCTCTCGGTAACAGCTGCAGAAAAATTTTGTTAGTAATCATGTACAGTAACTGATAGAATCTATAAACCTAAAGGCTGTCTTAAAAGTTTGACAGCGTAACGGTAATACAAGGGGGGGACGCAACCAATCAGACTCTGGCACTTTACCACATCATGCAATACTACATCGTCAGTTTGGAGGTTCATAACAACATTTTACACATTTCATCTGACATTATCACACAAGTTGACACTGGCAAAGTACAGTTGCTCAAGTTGAAAATTAGTATAATGGTCCTAAATTTAGCATCATCATCATCTGTTCATGAGAGTTTCACAGATGGTGAAACTTTAGCATGGTGGTTGCAAATAATAGTGTAATGGCCTGATACACTAAAAATCAAAATGCACTAGCTAAAACCTAGAAGTGGTATGTATATGGTATATGATTTTAATACAGACACTGAAACTATTTGAGCAAACATAAAACACCCAGAAGTTGGTAGACAGAACACTGACCACTTCTTTTCAGGTGGAACCAGATGTCCTTCAGTACCCAGGTGATCCTCTTTAACTGGAGCATGAAGGAGAAAATCTGGAAGACAAGAAATAATGGCATGCACAAGATGATGACCTTGTCCTTTTCCCACACAAATTCTCAAAAACTGTTTCTTTGTATTAGTCCCCAATTTGATTTGTTGAGCCGAATGAAGAGCCGAATCCGAGAACAAACAAATTAAATTGGTGTGGCCTTAAAGGTACAATATTTAAAACCATGCGCAATCTGCTAGTAATTCTGAATAAAAACACTATTTTTACACAACCAAGAGGTTTATTGAGCCAACATTTGGGGGACCTTCCTCATGTGCATGTACATACAGAAATATCACAGTGTATCACACTCCTGTACATTTGGGACCACACTGTATTGATACTGTTTTTTCCCTGTGACTGTGTAGATATGCATTGAATATTTTGAGGTTGGGAATGGATCTATAATTATTATTACAGGGACACCTGTGCTGTACAATGTAAACCAGTCACACTTGCTATGAGGAAGGTGACTGACGGTCACAGAAACGTCAGCTGAATAAAACACTTCGTTTATTCAGTGACCTAACAACATAATGAAACTATTCACGGATGCTAGTAATCTTGACTTGAGAGTTAGTGATACAAAGGTAGTACCGTACAGTAACTGAGGATGAAAATAAGTCTTTCTGAATGTCTCACCTTGTTGTACTTGTTGATAGTGGTGTCTGTGATGACAATATTGAGGGGCCAGTCCACCTGTAGAGTAATGGATAGGGTTAGGATACATCTGTCAGTACATGTATATGTTACATCTTAAATCTTCCCCAGGTACAAAAAATGTAGGCCTGTCGACTAAAATCATTAAATTGAAACCTGAACTAACCTGCATATGCAGGTTGTATTTCGGGCCCTGAAGGTGCATATAAAGTAATATTTTTAAGTACATGTAGCAGCTTTCATATAACTAAGAAATTGAAATATTAAATTACCTTGTATCGAAGTTCAAGGCAATCCAGTGTGTCATGTGCTGTACAAAAAAACAAAGCCACATTTTACTCAATACAGCACAAACAAAATGTATGGTAGTGAATGAAGAGAATCTTTTTACACAACCAAGTTTTCAGAATTGCCCTGAGGAAAGTGACAGACGATCACCAAAACGTCGGCTGAATAAACCACTTGGTTGTCCAAAAAGAGTCTCTTTATTCAGCTTTGCAAACAGTAACATGCCTCTGTCCTTGGTGCTGAAAGAACAATTACTGACTGACTTTACAGCTAAGTCAATATTGCACACAATTTCAGTGTCTGGTTTTAATAAAACACTTGGTTCTGTAAAAAGAGTCTCTTTATTCAGCTTTGATTCCAGTTTGCAAACTATAACATGGCTCTGTCCTTGGTGCTGAAAAAGAAATTACTGACTAACTTCACAGCTAAGTCTATGGTGCACACAATGTCAGTGTCTGGTTTTAATAAAACACTTGGTTCTGTAAAAAGAGTCTCTTTATTCAGCTTTGATTCCAGTTTACAAACTGTAACATGGCTCTGTCCTTGGTGCTGAAAAAACAATTACTGACTAACTTCACAGCTAAGTCAATATTGCACACAATTTCAGTGTCTGGTTTGAATAAAACACTTGGTTGTGTAAAAAGAGTCTCTTTATTCAGCTTTGATTCCAGTTTGCAAACTGTAACATGGGTCTGTCCTTGGTGCTGAAAAAGTAATTACTAATCACAGCTAAGGCAATATTGCACAAAATTTCTGGCCTGAATAAAATACTGGCACATGTAATTTGTAATCCACATAAAATTATGTATGTATATGTAAGACACGTCAAGTCACCAAAAAAAGACAGTTTGCAGCGTGCAAAATACCTGGTTGCCTAGTTGCCACGGGCAACCAAATTTTACTTGGGGCAACTTATTTTTGAACCTAGGTAGCCCAGTGTGCTACCTGGATTTTAAGAATGACCTTCCCCCCCCCCCAAATCATGCCCACTTGGCTTGCACCACTGTATCTGGCAGATGCTTTTTAACTTAAGGTATTAATGGCTATTACTAGTATTAGGCTGTTAGAAATATTGTCAAAGGCTTATGTATTTGAAAGTAGTAACTTATAGGTGGGGCAACCTAAAATTCTGATGGGCAACTTAATTTTTGCCGTAGGTACTGGGCAACCTGGTTCAAAAAAGTTTTTTGTACACTGGTTTGTACCAACCGTTGAGCTTGAAGTGTTCTGGCAGCCACTTGAGAGCGAAGCTGAAGTTAGCGGTGTAGTCAGAGTCTCTGTTGATGGAAGTCTGGATGGCTCGGGTCAGCACACTGTTTAACACCAGGGGGGACAGCAACTCTTGTGGGGACAGGCCTTGGGCAAGCTATGGATACAAACAGTAAACAATACATAAGAACACAATCAATCTGCAATAAACTGCAATAAAGTGTCACATAGCCTGGAATCCAGCCTTGTTAGCTTTGGTCTGCTTATCAAGATCTGCTAGCCTGACAATAAGACTGGACTCCAGACTAAGTGTCACTCCAGGCTAAGTGACACAGAAGCTAAATATACTGTATACATTTTTAGTTTAAAATAGGAAAACATGCCAGGAAATTGCTCTTGTACAAAAATTAAAATGCCTCCATATCCAAATTTGCTTAGAATACAAGCACATTTAACTACATGTACATGTGTGACAAATTTGGTGCCTTAAGAAAAAAGAGCATGATTTTTCAGCTACATGACTGTATGTCGCTGGATTAAAAGAAACCTACAGTGGGTGTCACTGGAAGACAGAAGAAAAATGTCAAGACTATGTATGATGTACAAAATGACTAATAAACTGTTGGATTTACCAAACTACTATGTATCTAATATCAGCTCAGAAAAGAACAAGGAATACATTGTAGTCGTGTCTTCAATACCAGAGTTATGAACCAAGGATTCAGGTGTTCAAAAACACATTTTTTCCTAAAACTATTCTAGAGTGGAACTTGCTGCCACCAAGTACAGTAGGGGCATCGTCACTGTCCAGATACCTTTAAACAATGTTTACAGCGACAATGTAGATGTGCAAAGGTAAGGTATAACAGGTGTAATATAGCCAGCTGCTATCTAATATAATAGCAAACTAACCTTATCAAAAAGCTGGTCAGATATAGCATGTCCGAACTCCCCATCCTCCATGAGCAGGTATGTCCGCAGGGCTTTGAAATGTCTCTGAGCCTTCAGTTCCACAATGAAGTAATCTACTATAGCCTTATTCACTAGGGTGATCCTGTAGGAAGAAACATCATTATGGAGTGTTTGATGTTCATCTTGTTTTGAATGTGTACAAAATATCCTGTATAAGTACTCTCATCTGCCGAATAAACATACGGGTACGTTTATTTTTTTGGGCCCTAACATCCACCCAGTACGTTCTTATTTTGCACAGTACGTTTATTAATTTTTTGAAAACCAGTAATTTTTTTCAACTTCGTGTGAAAAAAATTGACAAATCATCGACGTGAAGACGTTTATAAACGCGTATTGTAGCGAGAAACTTGTCATTTTCGGGCCGGTTTTTGCAATCACCGCGTGCATAAATTCGTCTGAATGTTCTATTGTCATGGGTGGTGCTTATCAAAATACGAAATATTAAATGCCCCCTTTTTTTTGTCTTTTTTTTTCAATTCCTAATTGCAAATAACAGTTAAAGATTTGTGCATATATCAGTAAGGGCGCATTTTAGTACAAGAGACACAGGTTACCCGTCAATTTTGGTAATTTTCCGGGGGGTACGTTTATTCCGGGGGTATGTTTACTTGATTTTGAAGATTTGTCCGGGGGGTACGTTTATTCGGGGGGTATGTTTATTCGGCAGATGAGAGTATGTATCTTCATGTTCATATCTTTACATTATCACGTAAACCTACATGTACAAAAATATTTGAGTGCACCAGTGCACCCACAGAAAAAAAATTGTGACCACAGCTCCAATTTTGGGTGCACTAAGGATTGAGGTGTTCAAAAACTCATTTTTTCCTAGAACTACCATAGAGTGGAACTCGCTGCTACCAAGTAGGGGCATTCACACTAGATACAATGTACTTGTAGCTTTAAACAATGTTTAGATTTAGATGTTCAAAGGCTAGGTGAAACAAGTTGTTTGGTGCAATGTAGCCAGCTGCTGCCACACCACGTGCCTGCGAAGCTGGTGTGTTATACAGAGGGGTGGTTATACCAGCTATGCAGATACAGATACAGATAAGGTGCGCATACCCTAGTATTTTGAGCCCTGCTCTTACAATGTACAAAGACTACAGACTTACTGTGCAGTAAGGGGACTGGTGATGGAACGTTTTATGAGTACAGGGAGAGAGACTTACTGTGCAGTAAGGGGACTGGTGATGGAACGTTTTATGAGTACAGGGAGAGAGACTTACTGTGCAGTAAGGGGACTGGTGATGGAACGTTTGATGAGTAAAGGGAGAGAGACTTACTGTGCAGTAAGGGGACTGGTGATGGAACGTTTGATGAGTACAGGGAGAGACACGATGTCCACACTGTCCACCTCATCACTGTCAGTACAACCATAGTCACCAAACATGGTGTAGGGTATCACACCAAGGTTTCCCAGCAGGTCAACAGATGGAGGGTTATCTGTAAAAAATTCAAAACAAAGTAGCATTTGTAAATAATAAAACAGCTCAATGCAGAAATGTACTTTTTCCTTTTTAATGTCAATGAAAGATTGCTTTATGCATACTTGGATTAAAAATAATGCTGAAAAAATCCAGTTTATATGTAATGTTACATTCCATTTGTCGTGTGCATAGTCCAGTGGTTAGCAACCCTCCCTCTGGACTAAGAGTTTGGGAGTTCAAATCTCTGTTTTCGCTGTTGTCGCTCACCTGACATGCAAGCTATTGGAAAGGGTTGCAATCACTAGGATGGGCCTTTAAGTTGCGGTCTACCGCTCATTGCGCTTGTCAAAAAGAGCTACAGTACAATGAACCTGACAGTGTAAAAACTGTACATAGCATCTGTTGTTATAACCAGTGGAAGAGTCAATTGTAGCTCTTCAGTGAGCTAAACTGGATCAATTCCTTTCCATTTGATAAATATCAGATAAAGACCATTCACAAAACAATTTTTCACCCATCCAGCAGTTATGTGTACTCCATTTTTATTCTAATAGGTAATCCAGTAATGTATCAAATATGTACTTCCTCCTACAATTTTTGTGTTGACTATCATGGGGCCACCCCCCACAACATACTAATGTACATGAATAATACTGTTTTGAAGTACCAAGCTACTGTACAATACAGCACTATACTTTGTGCCCCCAAAGTAAGTACTTACCCAGCATATCAAACTTGTCTGGCAGAGGTTCCACCTGCTGATCTGCCCACACCTTCTTGGCTATATTTGCAGAAACTGTGCCTCCCTCCTTAGATACAACCAGTGCTGGAATGCACAATAGAAAATGTGTTACATGCTTTGTAGTACAACAACATTTCTAATGATTTAAAATCTAGCTATGTGTCAGCTCTGGGTCAACAAATTTATGTAGTGTTATTTTTTGTGTTGATATAACTACCAACACAGATGAACTTTCATGATAGTAAATTATGTACATAATGTAGTGTCTATCGTTCCGTCTTTTTGCCCCTCATGACATGACATTTGCCCTATCTGTCATCTTTGACAGACAAAAATGGAAAGAGATGTCAATAAACATAGCTTACTCTACCAGCAAAATTTGCTCCTCAAAATGCAGGAAACAATACCCAGTGCATGCTGGGCCTTGGAAAAAGAATGTTGTGTTTTCTGTTTCCCGACCAACCCTAAAAAAACAACCATAGCCTTTTTTGTGTGGACCCAGCAAGGGACATGAATTTTTCAATCTGATCGACCTTTTCTAGCTCCATATGGTTTGACACCTGAGTGATGAAATGTTGTACAATTGATTTGCTAACATTGACATTGAAAATATAAGAGTCCTCATGCAAGTTTTAGTTTGTTAAACTGTATCGTACAACCTGGATCACTAGAGATCGCCAAAGTCTAAAAAAAATAATCCCTTTCTACCGACCCTAATTTTTTCAGCACTGAAACAGGAAACACAACTTTTTTCATACGCCTTACCTTTTTGTGCATCACTGTCTTGTTTCTCCTGTGGATACAGCAGCCTCTGTACACTGGAGTCTGAGTGGTGACCGTGGACGTTTCTTTCCTTAAACCTGGACCTCTTCACCACCCAGGTGGAATCTATGGTCTCCTCATACAGTATTCCCTCTACTGTGGAGTCGGAGGAATGTCCATACGGAATCTTCCCTCTGGAACTCTCTTGAACTCCATGTTTAGCGTTGTCAGGAGGAGTGGGTAGCTGAGGCTGTGATTTAGGTTTGCTGTCTGGTTCCAGCTCTCCTATTGGGTAGAGATAGTCCTGTGCGGTAGATTCTGAAGCGTGCCCGTGCTTGCTTCTTCTCGGTCTAGCGGCGGTCGGCTCTTGAGACACGTCCGAAGCGTGCCCGTGCTTGCTTTTTCTCGGTTTCGCAGCGTCCGGCTCCTGAGACACGTCCGACGCGTGCCCATGTTTGCTTCTCCGCGGTCTCGCCGAATCCGGCCCTTCGGACAAATCGGACGGATGTCCGTACTGACTCCTAGCCGCCTGTTTTGTACCGTCTTGCTCTGCCTCTCCAGAAATCAAGTCTCCAAGAACAGAATCTGAGGCATGCCCATGCTGACCCACTCTTATTAAAATCTTCTTTTCTTCCTCCTCTCTGATCTCACCTCTGGAGTTAAAGGCAGAGTCAGAATGATGTCCATGTTCCCCTCGTCTGACCAACCTCTTCTGGGTGTCTTCCTTGACTTCTCCCCACGTGGTGAGAACTGACTCAGAGTGGTGGCCATGTTTCCCTACCCTTATCTGAGCCTTGTGAGTCTCTCCTGCCGTCATTTCTCCACCAGGAGTGAAGACTGAGTCAGAGTGATGCCCATGTTTCCCTACCTGTACGCTCGCCTTTTTCCCTTCATCCCCCTCCCCCATCTCTCCGTCAGTAGTGAAGACAGAGTCGGAGGGATGGCTTTTCTTTATCCCGTCTCCACTTGCGGGTGAGGTTACATCTTCTTCACTGAAGACAGAAGACTGAGAGGGGCGTCCATGTTGTTGTACAGCAGTGCCTGACTTGGTCTGAGCTGGTATAGAGGTGTCTAACAGGTGTGGTGTTCTTTCTTCACGACGCAATTCTGAACCGATTTCCAGCAACACTTCGTCAAGTTTAGCCGCACTTACATCTTCCTGGGTTTCTTCCGCCGTGGGTTCAGACTTGGGCAGGAATTCTTCAATGGACAAGTCTAGTAGGTTCCTCCCATCCGGGACGGAACGTAAAACGGTCGTTGGTTCTGCTGACGGCTCTGCTAGGAACGAAACCAGCTTCCCTGTCTCTAGTCCCGGTTCTGGACTCTCGGCAAACGAAACCAGCGATCCTGTTTGGCCATCCACATTCGGACTGTCAGTTCTTCTCCCTCTCTCTCCACCAGGGCTCGCCTCTCCGGCGGAACTCGCTCCTTTCTTGAGTCTCTCCTCCTCCTTGAGTAGGAAGTTGAGACGTTCCTGGTCCAGACGGTGCCGGCGGATCTTCCACAGAGCTCTCTGCTCTCTCTTGGCGGCTTCTTCACCTAACTTGGCATAGTACTCCACTACCTGTTCCCTGTATGATGCATAAAAAAATATAAATCACTAAATAGTGTGCTCAAGGGTACAATGTAATTGTTACTGATGCCAAGAAAAGAAGTTTTTCCACAATAATAGAGCTAGTAAGACAGTAGCTTTAGAACACTTTTTCCCCGTTCCACTCTGTGTAGAGCATAGCAGTGGTGCCCATCTCCAGTTCTGTAGCTCTTGCATGACACAGTTGTGCAAGCACTACAGCAGGGGGCTAGCCCGCTGGTAGTGCTGTGTGTTTGACCTTTCCCATGCTCTTTCTCTCTCATAGATGCTGAGTGCTAAGCAGAGAAAGCAGTATGTATCATTTTAAAAGTCTTTGGTATGACTCAGCCTGGGTTCGAACTCATGACCTCCCGGTTACAAAGTAAGCACTCTACACAATTGAGCTATTGCACCAGTTTAACACTGATTTAACACTGATTCAATGTTTATATATGAAGTCCTCCTAACCTGGCTTGTCTCTCCAGCTCAGCCTCTGCCTCTGCCTCCTCACTCTCCCGTCTCTTCAGACCCTCGATAAACGCCACGTCTTCCTCTGCCTCCTTCTCCTTCTCTGACGCTCGGCGCTGAGGGAACAACAAATTAAAATGTCCCTTTTCTCTTTTCACACTTTTGACATGTTTCACTATGCATGCAAACCAGGTGCTGGAGGAAAGTCCTGATTCCATCAGGTAAGAGCATTTATTTAGTACTGGGAACACAAGGGACGTCGGTAGGAATTTCTTCCTGGGAGATACATGAAGCAATGGATCATCCTACGTTACCAACCATGGCGAGGGAATGAGAAGATACCATGGCGAGGGAATGAGATGATAAGGGTGGATATGACTTTTATGTTCAGTAAGACTGGCAATTAAAACATACATTGCCATGGCGATGGTGGTTGCTGTTAGGGTTATTGTTTGCATGGTACTGCCATCATTTCATGATTTTGAGGAAGACTTGGTACCTGTTAAGTCTAGACAGATACAGTGCACTGTGTGTATAGTGAACGGGTCACATAAAGTAGGGCCATCCGGGGCAGACAGGTCTTCCCAAGGTTTCCAGGAATGTGGGCATAGACGTGGGTCAGAGACATGCCTGTGGACATTCCATTCCTGTGGACAAAATGCCTGTACCATTCCTAGAATTCTTGCAAACTTCACACACTACTGTACCATTAGGCTCCTCCCTGAGACGTCGCCAAAGATGTGATACTAGTAACTAGGGGTGGGTACCAGTTCTGTCGAACCTGTTACAACTCAGAGTAATATCCAAGAGCCGAGTAAAAATAACTGGAACTTGTGAACCAATTCCTTTTTTGGACTTGAAAATATCAAGGGTGGACATGATTTTCATCTTCAGTATTAATAAATGGCGTGATAACTAGGGATCGGTACCAGTTCAGTCGAACCTGGTGCAATTAAGAGTAACATCCAAGAGCTGAGTAAAAAAAAAAGTAAGTCGTGAAACAATCTATTTTTCAGGCTTGTGACAAAATTCAAATACATGTAGTTGACACTTGAATGGTCCTGCACCTGTAGATCCTGTTCCATCTGCTCCTTAAGTTCCTGGAATTGTTGTCTCTTCTTGGCATCAGCAGCTTCCAGGGCCTTCTGTCTCTCACCTGAAGTATGCAAAGTTAGAGATCAGAGCACTACACACGGCATGGTACTAGTATCATTTTACCACTTTGTAGGGTGTTATATGCATTGCAAGGCTCTCCCCAAGCAATGAAGTAAGGATGCTCCCCCTCTCCCCAAAATCCTAGCACTACTCCCAAATTGTTCAAATTTAGGGTTTCTCGTCATATTTTCATAAAAATTCACTGATATTTCCTCAACCAATTGGGGAGCACCTCTCCCCTAAGAATTCTGGGGAGACCACTGCATTGGAAAGGTGTAAAAATGAGAACTTCATGAACTTATGTCATTTAGCCGCTGTACACTTGAAGAAGCTACACAGGCGAAACCGGTCGTGTGACAGGCTGAATAAAAGTTCTAAACGGGAACTATGCGGCTCCAGATGTCTTACTGCTAGATGTCTGATAGCTCAAGGAATGAATCCACTCTACTATATATGCAGAGTTAGAGATCAGGAGTAAGCCTACCAACTTACATGTACCTGGATTGCAAATGTGCATCACAGATGCAATGACAATCAGTAGTCACAAATTGCAAATCAAATCAGGAAGACATAACTGTTCCAGAGCAAAGAATCTGCCAATTTTGTAGTCTTGGAAAAGTAGAAGATAAGGCACATTTTCCTGTAGCTTGTTCTTTGTTTGAGAAGTGTACCTACTGCAATACATGTACATCTATAAGTATTAGTAGTTCATGTCTATGCCCCTAAGTACTTACTCTGAATGCGGTCGATCTCCTTGGATGCTGTCTGCCTGGCGAGAACCACCAGGTCCTGTCTGGCCTGGACTGCCCTTCTCTCCTGTAGTAACGACATCATCGTACACACTCAAATTATTGTCTTTACCTTCGCAGAAGGAAAATATATTGTTTTTGCTCTGTTTTTTCCTCTTCTTCTGTTCCAAACGAATAAGGTCAATGACCTTAACCAGATGTCTGTCACCATGGTAACTAGTGCTGTAGCAGACACTCGGTGTGGTTTTGGGTTACATTATATAGCAAGTGGCATGCAGGACAGAGTTCTACCATACATATATAAAACAAATAATGGCAAAGGTTTTTGAACAGTCTGAGCTGTACTTCTAAATTCTGAGTGGTGCAGATAAAATCTGTTTGGTGCAGATAATTTTGGGTATGCAGAGAAAACAGTACGGGTATGTATTTATGAGGCCTGGTTTCTTTGTGTGGCGTTGTTGTGGGACTCACCATCTCTTCCCTGGATACCGTCTTGTGCCGGGCCACCCCTTCCATCTTCCCCACATACTCCGCACACCTCTGCTCGATGTTAGACAGGTCCTCCATGGAGAAGGTGAGGGCCAGGCGAGGGACTGGGACATCTCTTGTGCACAGGTGATGCTGTAAGGGGTGGGGAATATTATTGCAGAATTCAATAAGGCCATGTTAATTTGATTATATGGATGACATCCTCTAGGAACCCCAAAACTGATGCCAGTTTCAAATTTAAAAAAAAAATGGTCCAAAAAAGGTGCCTAAGGCTTCATTATTAAATCTATGTGGTTATGAAGGTTGAACAAATAACAAAGTATATGTAAACATACAAATTATGGCATGGCAACTCATTTTCATTTCTTCACATTTTCTTCTTTTCCCTCAGAATTGATTTTGGCATTGTACAACATTAGTCTTGTTTTCCAATTTTTTTTTTGCAATGTACGGTCGGTCATACATCTGCTCATTTTACAGCAGCTTTGTATGATTTACAGTAAACGTTTTTAGTTGAAAATTCATGCGTGCATGAATGTCTAACATATAATCAAATCAACATGGCCTAATTAAAAATTTCTGGCAGGATACATCAACAGATAAATCACAGCTCCAAATGCAGTAAGTTCAATCAATTAAATCCTACATCTCATACTGATATATGTGAGGCAAAAATGCAATGTTGCTGAGAGAACAGAACTTCAGAAAAAGAAACATAGAGTTGATTTGCGACAGATTAGAGAGTGACCCACCCCAGGACAGCAGAGTCTGAGCAGGTTGAGTGATTTCCCACACACAAAGATGTCATTAGCCAGATCTGCCAGGAACAGAGGAACACTCTCCTCTACTGTAGCTGTGGCCACCGTGAACCCCTGGGTCCAGTAGTGCTTATCTGAAATACACCAATACAACATACTGAAATTACTTTATCTTCACAGTGGTAAAAGTTCACGGTCTGAGAAAAATGAAGGTATTCACGGAACTGTTACATTCACAGTGGTGGCAGGTGCAACAAAAAGAAAGACTTAGTGATCGTGATCTCGAACAAGTTTAGCTTATTGAAGAGCTACATGTACTCTCCCACTGGTCATGAGTATGTATGTACAGTATTTACAGGTTCATTTTACCGGGGAAATTCCACTAGCTCTTTTTGACAAGCACAATGAACAGTACTAGTGGACCATGGCTTAATGTCCCGTCCTAAGGACTGCGACCCTAAACAGTGGCGTGCATGTTGGGTGAGCGAAACAACAGCCGGGATTTGAACTCCCATTTTCTTAGTCCAGAGGCAGGATTGCTAACCACTGGACTACACGCGCTACTTCATCAGTCGAAAGTCAGCGAATTATTTGTTCGCAGTAAAGATAAGTTCGCAGTACAGACTGAGGTAACTGCCAAAACCGCAAACATAAAAGTGCAAAAAAAACAACAACAGGAATTACAGTACTGCACAGGAGAAAGAAAATTTAAATATGCCTGTTTTTGTAAGTAACCAGTAAACCTACATGTAGCTGCATATGGTAGTAAGTCTGTTTCACAAATTTTTTGTCATAGCTACGTCTTTTACTTGTAACACCCCATAGATCTAGCTAGTATGTTATTCTGAGGGGGGTGAGGTATACTAGTACTGCCTCTGCAGATAACGGTACATGAATATTCCATTCTGTGGATATAAATGACATATTCAAACACCATTGACCTTCGTTATCAATTTTCATTTTTTTATGAGAAGTAAGAACCCACCTCGGAAGGACAGGAACTCATCATTGACCTCTATGGTGTACTCTCCGTAGATGTCTCGACATATTCCATCAAACACCCAGGCCTGGACAAAACTGTCACAGGGAAAAAAAGGCTTTGAAACAAACGAAACAAAAAGACAAGTACACAAATGCATGCAACTTTACACATTACAAGGCACTAAAATCAAATGCAAACTGTGGCTTCCAGAGTTCTAGCCAACATCCATTTTTCCATCATTTGATGGCATTTTGTTGCTCACAACAGACAAGATTTTTCCCAATCCATCATGTTTGATAGACAAAATTCAGCATGTTAAGATATGGACAGAGATGTCATTATACTAAGCTTAGTCATACCAGCAAAATTTGCCCCTCAAAATGTATACGTAGGAAATAGCATTTCTGAGGGTCAAGATTTTAAAATTTGGTCCCCAATTGCCTTTAGTGCTCAACATGATGACAGAGATGACCAAATAAAATTTCAGGCTTATCTTGAAAGTTCATCTGTGTTGACTTGGTAATAGTCATTACGAAGCAAATTTAAACTGTAATTTCCAGCACAAAAGATTGGACTTACTCAAATTTTTGACTGTACAACTCCAGTCTTTGTCAAGGAATGACAATATACTGCTTCTGTGATGTCATGTTATGCAGATTGCACATTCCTTGACAAAGACTGGAATTGTACAGTCCAAAATTTGGGCAGGTTCAATCCTTTGTGCTGGGAAATTACAGTTTAAACTTGCATCATAAAATCTC
Source organism: Branchiostoma belcheri (assembly GCF_001625305.1). NCBI lineage: Eukaryota > Metazoa > Chordata > Leptocardii > Amphioxiformes > Branchiostomatidae > Branchiostoma > Branchiostoma belcheri. The sequence continues at coordinate 559,341 of NW_017802958.1, forward strand.
ATTATGTACATTTGTCATTTATTATTATTATTATTATTACTACTTTGTTTTATTGTTTCCTTTTATGTGTGAGGAGAGGGCTGACATAAGTTTCATAACTTTTTGCCCAATCCTCGAAAAATAAATGTGAAATATAAATGTTTACCTTCGGATATGGTCTGCTTTGTTAATTCTTACTCAAACACATTCACATACATGTAAATGGTGACAGGAGTCTAAATGCCTAGTATGAGATTGCAACATTATGTAACCCAACACCAGTTACTATGGTGACAGACGTCAACAAAAGAGGCCATTGGCCAGGTCAGAGGTTAGTGTTTGGAACAGAAGAAGAAGAAATGGAGGAAAAACAGTATGTTTTCCTTCGGTAAACATAATAAAATTTCAGGCTGATTAGAACACTGGTGGTAACAGCAGACACTTAAGTTAAAGAAATAAGAATAGTTACTGACGTGATGTAGGGTCCGGTGGAGTGCTGTAGTAGAGACAGCAGGGCTGGGTAGTTGTCTGTGTTACAGGCATCCAGGGACTCACGGTACAAGTACGTCAGCAACTTCACTCCCTGTGGGTGGTACAAGAGTAGGACAGAGTCAGACCTAAGAAAATATGTTGTGTTTCCTGTTTCAGTCCAAAAAAAATTAGCGTTGCAAAGGTTCATTAGTCACGTAGAATTATCAGTTAGGCCACACCGACTTAATTTTATGGATGACATCTGCGGGCGCATTGATTTTTGCCTGTTCTCAAAAAAAAAAAAAAGATCACGTCCTCCGAGGCTCTGGCCTGGCTCTAGGCCTGGTCCATGGTCAAGTTAGTGACACTACGGAGCCGAGCATCCAGGCTATCGAATTCGAAGCTCCACGACTCAAGAACTCAGTACATACAGACAATACCGATTCATAAATTCTGCAAAAAAGCCAGCATGTGCCGGCTTGTCGCATACGTCACTAAGAACTGCCGCGAATTCAATACCAGCTTTGTATTCCTGTGGTTTATTAGCATTTTTATTTTTGGCCGGAATTTTTTTTATTCGCCCGCGCGCACTAGTTTGGGGGTCTTCAGAGGATGTCATCCATAAAATTGAATAGGTGTGGCCTTAGTAGAATATTCTTCAATCGGTGTTTTTGTAAGGTAAAATCACACACAAATTTTCGGTGTTGACTGTACACCTTGTAGTCTCGCGAGAACCGGGTTGAATCATAACATAGGTTGGGAGCTGCCCAAGTCCTATTTACCCCTACTCCGCAAGGAGGCGGGGGAGGCCAGAAGATCCACACAAGTCTCGACCTACTCTCGTGTTCTCGCGAGACTAGGTCACTCCGTGATCAAGGTGTACAGTTGACACCGAATATTTGGAGGTTCGTGATTTTACGTTACAAAAACAGTCACTGATTGAAGAATATTCTACTAACCCAAAAAATTAGACTGGCGATCTCTTGTGATCTTAGAAAAGTAACATTTTATCATACTCTAGAGAATGCGACACTCCTAAGCTTGACACTTATTAGAGTTAGTATTGTTCTTTTGCCCTAAGGCTTGTTAACATTCTGGCATGAATTTTCAATAAACTTTAGTAATCCTTACCGTAGGGAAGCCATGTGGCACTCCATTTTTACCAGCAGGTTTAAATGGACTGGAGGATGAACACATACACAACTCTGCCAGGTACCTGCAGAAACATGCCAAGGGGTAAAAGATATAAGTTACAACAGCAAAATATATTGGTGGAATAAATAAAGTTCTGTTACATTTTACTAAATCAATAGTAGAATTGAGATCTGATTAATCCAAAAGAGGCAAGATATATATGGATGTTATGTGTTAGTATTTTTGCTACTGTTAGTTTATGTTTGATATATTCCCTGTGTGTCGTATGTGTGTATATGTCAGAATTGACCGAAGGAAGAATAGCTACAGTTTCACTTTGTACACTAATTGTACATAAAGTCAAGTCAAGTCAAGAACTCTTGCCTGATCTGTGTCCCAAGTTTCCTGTACCGCATCTCTAGTGTGAGCAGGGACACACTGGATGAGCCTGACAGCACATAGTACCTACATCGTACATGGGCAGGAAATTAATACAGAACTACTCTGAACCATAACATACCTTGTAACTCTGACTTTTTTTAACACAAAGCAATAATGGCAAGCATCTGCTTCCTTTCTCTGTGACGTGAGTTTCAGTACAAGACATGTACATGTAGGTATCTTAGGAACCATTCATTTTCAAATGAACAGCAGTGCAGTTGTAACTTTCTTAAAGGGGCATGATTTAACATTTTTGTGCCAAAATTAACAAAAATTGAAATACACTGTATCTTAATCTTGATTTACTTCCACTTTTTTCAACATATTTGTGCAATTATCTAACACTCCTGACATTTATGTTTGGGACTAAAACAGCACACATGAGGCGCACTCAGTTTGTGGTGCCACCACAAACTACCAGAATGTAAACAAACATGGCTGACAGCTGTGTTTCCAGCTTTTAAACGCACTCGTAAGGCATCATATCTTGGTACCTACACTTCCTGAATGACACTTAATTGTAATGGAGTGGGGTTGATTCAAATTACTTTGTAAACAAATGATCGGAAAATCATTTTTTTGTATCCTCCTGATGTTACATAATGCAGCAATGCATAGTCCAGGGCTCGAAATTGAAGGTGGTCTAATGGCCACTGACCACTAAAATTCAGGCTGGGACAACTAAAAAGGCACTTTCAAATTGGTACATTTTTGGGATAACAGAAAAATAATCAACATCAGAATGTCAGCCCTTCTTTTGTTTATCTGGCACATGTCCTGGCTTTTGGCTCTGGAAAATTCTCCCCTGAATTTTTCTGTCTACTCTGCAATTATAGTGCACCTGGCAGTGAACATAACCAAAACAAACTTCCCCAAAAACAGGTTGGGACAGTTCATCCCCACTTTTGGACAATTGAAATTTATTTTTGGGACAATGCTGGGACAATAGGAAGAAAAGTTTACAATATTTTGAATTACACCACAGATCCATACCTATAATACTGCAGGTACTTCCTGAGACCTCCAGTAAAAGCCTGGAAGATCAGTCCGCCCTGGTAGAAGGAGTCCATGACGGGCGGGGCCGCGAAGGTCGCTAGGCGACGGTAGTTGGTCCCGATCTCTGCAAATCTGGACAGAGTCTGTCGCATGGCCCCTGGAGTGGTCCCAGACATGTGGACACCGTCCCTCACACGAAAAGACTGGGACATCTATAGGAGAAGGAATGGTATATTGGAGTCTTTTCTTAGGCCATGCTGATTTGATTGTATGGATGACATCGTCTGGGAACCTCAAAAGTTCAAATCTACATGGTCATGAAGGTTGAACAAATGAGTATAGTATGGCAAATACAAAATGTAATAGACTCTCCATTTTCATTACTTCACATTTTCTTCTTTTCTTTTGGAATTGATTTTAGCATTCTACTACATTGTATTGTTGTTTTCCAATATTTTTCTGTAATAAAAAATGAAAATCACGCTTTTCTGATGGTTTTTCCATGATCTTAATTTTGTTTGGCATTTGCTGGTAGACTAAGCTTAGTTTAAAGACACCTTTCTCCATATCTTTACACACTGATTTTTATCTGTCAAGGATGGCAAAATCTTTGTCCAGAATTTGATGGAAAGATAAAGAACAGGCTAGAGCAATGCTTTAACCTCAGAAGAGGTGTGATGGGTGACACGCCACTCAAAATCTCAGCACAAGACCACTGGTGTTCCCTGTCTCCCATACTGTTAAATATAAACTTTTCTACAATCGATAGTAGTTTGGAACAATCTTCCAGAGGCAATAGCTATGATTAGGGACAGACAGAAGTTTAAATGTCAAGTAATTTCTTTTTGCAGTGCAAAACTCTTACAGCGTTCTGTCTTGGCAGTGCTAACGCTAAGCTAGAGCTGATAGATGAAAAAAAAGAAACACAGTTTACCTGGTCTAAGATGAATGTGTTTGAGGGTACTCCGATGAGCACATTCAGAGTGTCCCTGACCAGGTCTGTCTCCTGTACCATGCAGCTGGCAGGTGTCTGCACCGTGCAGCTGTCCAGCCCTGACACCTGCACCTGCCGCTGCAGCATCACGTACAGGGCATCGAACACCTGCCGACCTGCCTCTGTCAGGTATGGCTTCTCTGTGGGACCTGGTACACTGGCAGGGAGAGATCAGAGAAATCTTACAAGCATGACTCTTTACTTCTATATTGTTTGTTTATTTGTTTATTTAACCAGAGAACATATCGCCCTGGAGGGCGGTTTTCAATGCACCCTGGGGGGGCAATCCCCAAACACAATAAAATAATAATAATACAACATAAAGTAATCACTGAAGAAAACTTATGTACAATCAAGGGGCAAATTAAAATAAGGTAACTTAAGCAAGAACTTAAGAGCCGATGTCTGTAAAAACCAAGCAAATCAGAAAAAAAGTGGCCAAACTCAAAAAATCAAATTTTCTCAAACTTTGTGTGGTGGTAGGGCCTTGACCCAAACTTACAAAAATGGGTAAGTTTTAGGACGCCTGGTTATTTGTTGCCATGGCAACGGCCATTTTTCAAAATGGCGGATTTTTACCTTGTGGAGGCATAAGTCTTGCCCAAAATGGACCATCTTTTACCTTCCGTATCTCACAGAAAGTAACACATATCTCAATTGCTTCTAACATATTTTATCGATCCATATTGTAACTAAGAAAATGATATGAAGTTTTGCTCGAAATGTTTTTGTGGTGAGCTGTAGCAGACGTTTAAAAATGGCGTGTTTTTGTAAAATTTCAAAATTGAGAAAAAGCCATTTTTAGGACGTTTTTAGTGAACCATGGCCGCTTAAAAGGCAGGTAGAATTAGTTGATTTTTGGCACAGTTACGGCTATAACCTTTGTCTACAACATATCAGAAAATATCTTTGGGGTCTTCATGGGGGGGAGTACAGTGACCCCCTAGACTAAACCATTATTTCCATTGTGAAAGAATCCCAACCGCTGCATTATAAGTGAATAAAGCATCCACAGCATGGCTATACAGTAAAGAAAACGAAATCTAAAGCTTTTTTCAAGTGCTAAGGAAACCTACCTCGCACTGACAAAAGTTGTTTCCTTCTGGGCTGACAACGGGTTACCATGGCAACAGTTATATGGGGAGGGGGGCGGTGTTTTGAGGCCCACGGCCACTTTCTTGTTGTATAATGTCTGAAAAGTTTAAACTAGAACCACCAAACTTGGTGACTTTTCCTCAAATAAATTTTGCAATAATTTGATATTCATACTTTCATGTTGCCATGGTCATGTTGCCATGGCAACTGGTTGCTGACAGG
>NW_017802958.1:564692-593728 GCF_001625305.1 Branchiostoma belcheri
ACCTGAACACCGATTGTACCCTTGGTCCTTTTGTTCACATTAATGTCAAGGATGGCGGACGGCGCGCCCCTTCCAGGAACCATAATTACTTCCAGGAATCTCTATTCAGCACTATAGATATTAAGTTCATGCTTCATTACTCGCAGACAAACAGTTCAACAGTTTTACCTGTGATCTGCTACCTAAAATAACTTATTAAACAGAAATCAACTTTTAGGACAAAAGGGTCTGAACTGACCTAAAATGACCTGTTGTCGGCATAGATAAGAAATTATCTGTAAATTTTAAGGCAAAATGGTGACGGTTTATTCGATTTTGGCTGTTACCTGTGCGAGTTAAAAAATGGAGGGCGGAATGAGTAGTGAAAAATCAACTGATCTGCTAGTTAACCAATAAACAAAGAAATTGGCAATGAACTGTATACTAAAAAGGTGAACCCTCCCGGACCATGGTTGTCGCTGTGGTTAAAAAGTTATCGGTAAATGATACGTCAAAACGACAAGCAACCCCGTCACTGTTACGAAAATAAACTGCAGATACTGTCAGGCATATAAAGATACCGGCTAAGTCAACCAAGTGGGGGTAGAAATTAGTGGTGAATTGGTGCGCCAAAATGTTGACTGTAAATTTGAGCCAACATGAAGCTGATACGATGAAAAAAGTGGTAGACTGTACACCAAGCATGTTCCTTGTGTTATGGAAGTAGTTGTCAACTGACTGCTTTACTGCATATTAAGAGCAGTTGTCTGTAAAAACCAAGCATAAGGTGGCCAAACTCAAAAAATCAAATTCTTTTAAATTTTGTGTGGTGGTAGGGACTTGGTCCAAACTTACAAAAATGGGTAAGTTTTGGTTCGCTGGTTGATGGTTGCCATGGCAACAGCCATTTTTCAAAATGGCGGATTTTTACCTTGTGGAGGCATAAGTCTTGCCCAAAATGGACCATCTTTTACCTTCCGTATCTCACAGAAAGTAACACATATCTCATTGCTTCTAACATATTTTATGATCCATATTGTAACTAAGAAAATGATATGAAGTTTTGCTCGAAATGTGTTTGTGGTGAGCTGTAGCAGACGTTTAAAAATGGCGTGTTTTTGTAAAATTTCAAAATTGAGAAAAAGCCATTTTTAGGACGTTTTTAGTGAACCATGGCCGCTTAAAAGGCAGATAGAATTAGTTGATTTTTGACACAGTTATGGCTATAACCTTTGTCTACAACATATCAGAAAATATCTTTGGGGTCTTCATGGGGGGGAGTACAGTGACCCCTAGACTAAACCATTATTTCCATTGTGAAAGAATCCCAACCGCTGCATTATAAGTGAAAAAAGCATCCACAGCATGGCAATACAGTAAAGAAACGAAATCTAAAAGCTTTTTTCAAGTGCTAAGGAAAACTACCTCGCACTTACAAAAGTTGTTTCCTTCTGGGCTGACAACGGGTTACCATGGCAACAGTTATATGGGGAGGGGGTCGGTGTTTTGAGGCCCACGGCCACTTTCTTGTTGTATAATGCCTGAAAAGTTTAAACTAGAACCACCAAACTTGGTAAATTTTCCTCAAATAAATTTTGCAATAATTTGATATTCATACTTTCATGTTGCCATGGTCATGTTGCCATGGCAACTGGTTGCTGACAGGCATTTTTTGCCGAATTCAGTAATATCACTATAGCAATGAAATTTCCATTTTTTTTGTTTTAAAATTTTCCCCCTTATCAAACATCCATGACATTCCTCTAAGTTTATGTAAATTCTTTGTTTACACATGTATGATTTATGTTAATTAGAGACGTCATTGGACAAGATAGTGGACCATCAGTAACTCTGACATTACGTTTTTTTTCTCTTAAAACGCTAAAACTCTCAAAACTTTTTTAAAGCATAGAAAACGAAAACTAAAGCTGTCTTCAAGTGGTAAGTAAACCCACCTTGCAGTAACAAAAGTTCATTCCGTCTGGACTGACAACGGGTTACCATGGTAACAGTCATATGGAGAGGGGGTCGGTGTTTCAATGCCCGAGGCCACTTTCTTATTGTATAATGTCTAGCAATTTTCAGCTAGAACCACCAAACCTGGTGACTTTTCCTTAAATAACTTGGGCAATAATTTCATTTTAAAGATGAAAATCAATATTTTTATGTTGCCAAGGCAACGGGTTGCTGACAAACAAAATTCCGTAATTTCATGCAGTTTAAGAAATGAAATTTCCATTTTTTTCTAGTAAAATTGCACCTCTTATTTGGAATTTATGGCATATGTAATTTCATATAATTTCTATCATTAAACGAATTTTTCTTTCATTTTTGATGCTGCATGCATGAACCCTACTTAAGCTGGAGTCACATGCTCGGCATGTTCCCGGTGTTGACGCCGGCCGGCGTCATGAAGCCGAGCGTGCGCAGACTGTCAGGGTCACAATCAAATGTTCCTTAATACGGCTCCCTGTCGGGGCGCTAAGACGGCTTCTATTTAAAATTCACAAACTTTTGGTCCCTTTGACGGTTTCTGTTAGGGACCAGTCCGGTGCCCGTTCAGTCTCCTGTCTTGACCCATGCGGGATGCGGTAGGGTGCCGACCGGCTCTTACAATCTGGCCGGGCAGCTTTTGGATCCTTGGCGGGGTTCAGGGTTGATCCTTTCGGGTCCCTGGGTGGTAGGCCACTGGTTGGTATGGTACAATTATTGTCCTCCTGGCACCCTTCAATGCTGAACCCGTTGGTAGAGTAGTAAATCAAAAATATCTAGCAAATCTTTCTTTACATTTGATGATGTAGCCTCATCATCAATCACATCAATCACCCTGTGCCTATGTTTTCTGCTTATCCCAGTTCTAGAAATCTACCTTTTTGATTGAAATTCCACATTTTGTCAGGATGTTTGCAACAGCATTATTACCACAGTGGTAACAGACAGCATTGTTCTGCCATAGGGATACTGTTGGTCTATGTGAATGCCACAACAACATTATATATATATATAAATAGAAATGATAAGTGCCATTTAAAAAAGAAGAGTTACCTTTGGCAACTCTTTGTCAATCCAGCAAGAATCTACTTCCTTTGTCCAAGGTACCTTTCCTTGCCCCATGATTAAAAAAATCCGAGTTATAGTCCACCATCTTAGACTTTGACCAATGACGTCATCTAATTAACATAAATTATAAATTTGTAATCATAAATATTATATGAACTTACAGTAATGTCATGAATGTTTGATAAGAGGAAAAATTTTAAAACAAAAAAAATTGAAATTTTATTCTTGTACTGAAATTGCTGAATTTGGCAAAATATGCCTGTCAGCAACCCGTTGCCATGGCAACATGAAAGTATGAATATCAAATTATTGCAAAATTTATTTGAGGAAAATTTACCAAGTTTGGTGGTTCTAGTTTAAACTTTTCAGACATTATACAACAAGAAAGTGGCCGTGGGCCTCAAAACACCGCCCCCCTCCCCATATAACTGTTGCCATGGTAACCCGTTGTCAGCCCAGAAGGAAACAACTTTTGTAAGTGCGAGGTAATTTTCCTTAGCACTTGAAAAAAGCTTTAGATTTCGTTTTCTTTACTGTATTGCCATGCTGTGGATGCTTTTTTCACTTATAATGCAGCGGTTGGGATTCTTTCACAATGGAAATAATGGTTTAGTCTAGGGGTCACTGTACTCCCCCCCATAAAGACCCCAAAGATATTTTCTGATATGATGTAGACAAAGATTATAGCCATAACTGTGCCAAAAATCAACTAATTCTATCTGCCTTTTAAGCGGCCATGGTTCACTAAAAACGTCCTAAAAATGGCTTTTTCTCAATTTTGAAATTTTACAAAAACACGCCATTTTTAAACGTCTGCTACAGCTCACCACAAACACATTTCGAGCAAAACTTCATATCATTTTCTTAGTTACAATATGGATCATAAAATATGTTAGAAGCAATGAGATATGTGTTACTTTCTGTGAGATACGGAAGGTAAAAGATGGTCCATTTTGGGCAAGACTTATGCCTCCACAAGGTAAAAATCCGCCATTTTGAAAAATGGCTGTTGCCATGGCAACCATCAACCAGCGAACCAAAACTTACCCATTTTTGTAAGTTTGGACCAAGTCCCTACCACCACACAAAATTTAAGAGAATTTGATTTTTTTAGTTTGGCCACCTTATGCTTGGTTTTTACAGACAACTGCTCTTAAGTAACAGAAGAATTATTGGTCCAAAATAGGCATACATCAAATAATATCAAATCAATCATACAGAAATCAAAATAAATAATAAGTGAAATAAGGAAAATTTGCATATCAATGTACAATTGGCAGGCAGTCTTGTTTGTATATTTGTTTGAAACGTAAAGGTGTACTGGCCGATTGAGGGACTATAGTTTTAAACATTGTAGTTTGTGCTTCTAAACCGGCATTTCTCCTCTGGTCTCTCAGTCACTGACGAAACGTAGTGGATACTACCTGAAACGTCTGACCGTTTCCAAAATCATATCCAGTTGCTTGAGTAACTGCTTTTTGGCATATTGTAGGGGTCATATGGCGTAACAGTGTTCTGCGCAGACCCAAGAGGTCCCGGGTTCGAATCTTGCCCGATGTCACCGATCTTGTGCCTTTGGGAAAGGCACTTTACACGACTTTCCTCACTTGACACAGATGTAAATGAGTACCTAGCTTCAGCTAGGGACGTCCCTCAAATACTAGTAGAACATGAAATGGCGGTCCCGTGTTTGGGAGAGCCACACCCCACACACGTTTAATAAATAAATAAAAATAAATGACTGGTTTATTAGGTAAAACATTGCAGCCATCAGGCTGAAATAAGTTTCACTTACATAGTACATGAATAACCCACCACACTTATTGAGAAGAGTAGGGGACCTTCGCGGTGTGAGTGGTTCAAACCTTACAGTTCTATGGCCGCGCCTGGAGTCATATTGAGGTCAGTCCTGAGTTAAGTAGTGCCCAATGGCAGCCGCTCCAGACCCTTGCAATTCAGCCCCAATAATTGTAAGCTCATCACAATTCAGCCCTTGAGGTTTATTGAGGTTTACTGAGGAAAACTCTCCTTTAGCTGCCCACCTAAGGGTGACAGCTATTCTTCCAGGAGAGAGTACATAAAACATAGCATCAACATACAATTACATATACATTTACATTACATAGTTATTTAAAAGAAAACAAGTGTGTAACATGTGTCATACGTGCTTTACTTATTCATGTCCCTCATGTGCTTCAGTAAGTCTTGTTTGAACTTCTCATGTGATGACACTGTTTGTAACCAATGGGATAGAGAGTTCCATGCTGCAGTAGTTCTGTATGTGAAAGCTTTTTAGTGCTGTTTGTTTTTGGTTTGTCTAGTTTGAAGGTGTTCCTAGTAGCATATCTGGTTAGATGTAAGTGTGTTTATGTGATACCGGGCACAGTTGATTGCAAGGAGAGAGTAGCCAGCCTTCCCAACAACAAAAACAAAAGGACCAACCATCCGATAGTTTCCCATGTCCTGTGTTGACTGGGTTTGTAAGTCAGAGCCTGCTCCCAGATATCCTCCTCTATCAGCATGTCAGGACTGGGGGTGGTCAGGCTGGAGTCTGTGTCTGACGGCTCCGTGAAACCCTCATCTTCTGACACCTGCAGAAGGGTGGGACATACATGTAGACAAAATGACATTCAGCAGGGCTATGAATACTGTAAATCAAGTTACATGTATATTTACGGTAGCAAAATTTGCCATGTTTGCAGAACTACAAATGTATATCAGAAGGAAGAAAGTCGGCAAATTTGTTGGTTCACGGTAATGACAAGTTTGCAGTACAGAAGTGACTGTGTAAATAAAAGTACCGCATTAATATTAAGAGATATTCACTGTACAGTACAACCTGCATATGCAACTTAGTGCAGGTAAAATTGGAGCTGTGTCAGTATTTCTGATGTCTACCTGCACCTAACCTGTACGGTTCCATGTACTGGGTATATGCAGGTTAGGGCAGGTAAAATTGGAGCTGTGTCAGTATTTCTGATGTCTACCTGCACCTAACCTGCACTGGTCCATGTACTGGGTATATACATACAGGTTGGTGCAGGTAAAATTGGAACTGTGCAGGTATTTCTGATGTCTACCTGCACCTAACCTGCACTGGTCCATGTACTGGGTATATGCAGGTTAGTGCAGGTAAAATTGGAGCTGTGCAGGTATTTCTGATGTCTACCTGCACCTCACCTGCACTGGTCAATGTACTGGGTATATGCAGGTTAGTGCAGGTAAAATTGGAGCTGTGCAGGTATTTCTGATGTCTACCTGCACTGGTCCAGGGTTCATATATACATGTAGATGTTTGTGGATTTTTATTTGCTACATTGACTGTTACCACCTGAAGTAGAAAAGAAATAATGTAAATAGTTTCCCAACTGTTTTAGTACGATCCATACTTCCTGAATTCTGAGTGGTCAGTCTGTGGTACATACAAAATTTGTCTGGTGCAGGTAATTTTTAGTAACATTTTTTTGTAGTAATAAGTTGTACATCATATTCTTACCTCTGTGTATGGATAGATCTTGAGTCCTAGAGCCCTGTAAAATAAAATGGCAAAATTATTATAGTAAAATAAGCATGCAAGTGCATGTTTATTGAAAACCATTATGGTTGGTTACATATTCATAAGAAATGAGTGGAAAATTGTGACAGTTGTGAGAGAAACACAGATCTTACTGAGTGTCAGTCTCATCAGGCAGTTCAGGCAGGCCCAGTTTGATGTCTATGCTGCGGGTGTGACTGTGGACCAGGGCACCGTACAGTGTGCTGTTGGTCTGTCTCTCATACTGGTCATTCTTCATGCCCTGTCAAACAACAGGAATAAGAAAACCTTTCTTAAGCCTAGGAAAAAAAAAATGTTGTGTTTCCTGTTTCAGTCCTGCAAAAATCAGGGTCAGTAGGTAGGGATGATCTTTTGTTTTGTTGCTTTTTGTTCAGACTTTGGCGATCTCTAGTGACCCAACTACTTATGTACATGAAATACAGTTACATAACTTACTTGAGGACACTTATATTTTCAATTTCAATGTTGGAAAACCGATTCTACAATGTTTCATCACTGAGGTGTCAGATCATGAAGCTAGAAAAGGTTGATCAGCTCAAAAAATTTATGTCCCTTGCAGGAGTCCAAACAAAAAGGCAGAAAAAAGGTATTTCCGGCCCTGACATGTAAAAAAAATGTCCAACAAAGTCCTTCACTTCTAATTATTATAATCTTTGAAATCCATTTGGGAAGGATATTAGAATGATCCCCTTACCTTAAGCTGGAATAATCCATTTCCTAACAGATCTTGCCCAGGGAGTGCCTCAAACAGCTAGGAAATAAAATGGGTTGACTGTTAGTTCATTATAGATATCATATAGGTAACTTTTCTTTTAGTAGTGTATGCTAATTACCATTTTCTTATTGGTCGAACTGCTAATTGCCATTCTCTAATTGGTTAAACTGCTGCCATCCTCTCATTGGTTGATCTGTGAATTAACATCCTCTCATTGGTTGAACTGCTAATTGCCATTCTCTCATTGGTTAAAAGCTCTTAAACATGTACAAGCTTTCATGTAAACACCTAAAGATGTCAGAGAAAGCATAACTTGTTTGGAACTATAAGTATTACCTTCCAAGACAAACCAGGCTGTGGCTGACCAGTGGAGTACATAGCTATCATAGATGCTGGTAATCCATGTTCAAATAGACTCCTGGAAGATTTAAGAAGAACCATGAGTAGACAGTCTTATGACAAAACAAGATTGTACTCATACTATCATAACTGGAATCATAAACTTTTTAAAGCAAGAACCAGTTAAACAGTTTATGACACATCATGTAAGGTATATAATGCTTGGCGCACTGTTTTATGTGTGCCAAAAGATGTATTTTTTATCAAGGAGGTCTTGATTTAATAAATCACTTTATTGCTCATTCCTATCCCGTATCCCTTTCCATACATCAGCAGGGGGAGTACAACATCATCCCCCTGAATTGGGTACAGTTTGTCACAGTTTTACACATCTACATGTATATTAAGAAACAGTACATCTAAAATAAAGTATATACAAAGATACATACATGTACACAGTTATCAAAATATAAACAATGTTGCTTCAGGTCAAAATTATGCAAGGTACAGTGTAGATTGAATACCCGGACGGTGAATTGTTGTAAAGTCTAACGGACTACATACATAAATAAAGGAATGACTGCTGCAGTGGTTTCGTTCTTGCATAATATAGAGGGAACAGTGGAACAATATCTCCGCAGAACTTGCCTGTCATACTGCATGTAGCCGTGGAAACTGTCGTCAACAAACTTGCTGTCTCCATAGAACACAGGACCACAGGGGCAAATCCAACCATTCACCTGAAAAAAAAGAATAATTTAATAAGGAGGTCACTTAAGTCATAAGATTGTAAAATTCTAAACGTCTGTGGACCTGCAATATTTGGGTCCACAAATGGCCCAATCTTTTCATAATCAGGTAATTTTTAAGTGTGTGGTAGAAAAAGTTTTTGATGATAAGGCCATGTTGATTTGATTATATGGATGACATCCCCAGCAGGGAACCCCAAAACTGGCGCGAGCGCATGAATAAAGAAAAGTTTGGAAAAAAAATTTTTGGTCATGAAGGTTAAACAAATGACCAAATACACAGCGTTTAGTATGGCGAATAATAATAGACTCTTCATTTTCATTTCTTCATATTTTCTTCTTTTCCTTAGCCCACACCAATTTAATTTATTGGTTCTCGGATTCGCCTCTTCATTTTTTCCTGATTTGCAAAAAAAAAAAATTCAGAATCAACTGCAAAATGCTCATATTTTGCCCTGAACAGTTGAAAACAGTCCTTTTCTTCCTAGTCGTTACAGTTATTCCATCTTTCAATGCAGTGGTATCATTAGAAGTTCAAAATTCATTGTTTAAATTTTGAACCAGCCTTTTGTGTTGACTTCATACCTCCTATCGTAGCATTTGGGGCTATAATAGGATGTCTAGATCTGTTTTTATTTTTTTTCGCCCTGTCGCTTCATATTTTTCCTGAAAAAATCAGAGAACCAACAAATTAAATTGGTGTGGCCTTAATTGATTTCGGAATTCTATATTACTATTAGTATCATTTTCCAATACTTTTTTTTGCCACATATGCATGCATGTATATACTTGCTCATTTTGTACAATTTACAGTATGGTTGAAAACTTTTTATTTTTTGGAAATGGACAAAAATTAATGCACATGCAAATGTCATCCATATAATCAAATCAACAGGGCCTAACTAGAGAAATCTTGATGGAATTGGCTGGGTTGCCACTGCTTTCCACTATTAGTGACACTAAGTCTTTGCGCAATGTAAAATGGCACTGACTGGGTGACTTTTAATTGCTGCACTGGTTTCTTGTTGTCTGCTCTGTCTTGTCATCATGCTTTTTGTTTAAGAAGACCACTTGCCTAAGCAGACCTTCGTCCCCTGGGTGGTCCTCTTAGACAGGTTTGACTTACCTCACTTTGTTTCAGGTTTTTCATTGGTAGCTGCAGGTCACGGTAACCAATAGGAGGCATGTCTGGCTGACTCCCTGATCTGGCCAATCCCAGAAACAAATGCAGCACCGACTTAACATCTGCATCTGGATCTATAATGAAGACATATGATAAAATTAAAATATATTATATAAAAATACACAAACTTGTCATAATTTAGCCTTGCCAGCCAATAATTTTTTTAATTCATAAATATATATTAAATTTAGTTAATATTGCATGGGTACTGGCCAGGGAATTTTTGATCAATGAAACAATCTTTAGTTGATGATCATTATTAATATTCATTGTACCATGTTACATGTTAAGTTATTTATGTGTATTTTGATTTACAATTAGGCCACAGCAAGTAATATTTATGGATGACATCAGCACGCATTAATTTTCGGCTGATTTTGAAGAAAAAAAATTTTTTGCCTTCTGACAGTGGTCAACTCAACATGCCGAAATTGGCAAAGATGTCTGTGAAGAGAGGAGACAAGAAAAGACTCTACTTAAATGTTTTGTTTCTTACTTTGATGCAGTGATACATATAATGTTATGTGATGCTGGCTGCGGCTGTGTATATGAATATGTCATGTGTTCCCACTGAATGAAAACCATTTGTACCATGATTCAAATGAGTCAAAATTATAAAATGTAGGAACCTTGTTTTCTTGGCCCGCCTTGTTATTTTTTTTGCTTGCTTGCATTAGATTTGGAGTCTGCGGAGGATGTCATCCATAAAAATTTACTTGCTGTGGCCTTATGATATTTTTATTAAAATTTCAGGTGACACACACAATCGCATCATTTTTTTTTCATTATGGCAGGAATAACATATATACATACCACATGTATCTGATAAAACCAAGGAGGTTAGAAATCATGACTTTAACATCCTTGATAAAATCAAGTAACGTTACATAGAATTTTTTTTCGACGCATGAAACTTGAGTCTTTACCAGTTTCTGAATACAACTTGTCCACCAAGTGTTCCAGTCTGGCTGCATCATCGAATCTTCGCTCCAGCCTGAGTTCGTAGGCGAACACCAACAGTCTCTCCTTCTCGGACAACTTTCCCTGCTTCTCCGTGCGTCCTTCTTCAGCAGAAGCCAACCCATTTCTTCTGGCCAGTGTGTCTTCGAACAGTGTGTTGTAGAGGGTGTTCCTCAGTCGAGAAGCGATTTTCTGTTTTGACAGCTTCGGCCGCACGATTCTAGGCTGTCTGGGGTCCACTTTGTAGTGACTCTTGCATAGCTGGTTGAACAGATCGGTGATACCAACCTCAGACATCATAATTTAGAGCTTACCATATGCGCTTTGGGAAGAAATTTCAACGCTAGAAACCCAAAATATCCTCCAAACGGAAAATTTTTCGTCTCCCCTCCGCCATCTTGAAAATTTAGCGCCAATTTCAATCCCATAGTGCACTTCGTGGCTGTGATTTTTTTAATCCCATCATGCAGCGCGCAGTCGGGCAATTCAAAATGGCGGTATCAACAAAATAGAACTTCGGTTTCTTTTGGTTTTCTTTGATTCATTTAGGTTTCTAACGCCACAGTAGTCTCTCAAAAGGGGCAATAGCCGGTATGTATCGGGCGTTGTACGATTTCAAAGCGGATGACGCGACGGCGCTTTCGTTCCGAGTGGGTCAGAGGTTCACGCTGCTGGACCGGAGCGATGCGCACTGGTGGGAGGTGACAGACGACGCCGGGAGGGTCGGGTACGTCCCGTACAACTACATGGAGAAAGACGAGGTGGGTCAGGCCGGGGTACGATAAGGAGTGTGGCACTGGCATGTGGTTTTACAGAGTACTAGTTGGCTATGGCGGTTACTAGTATATATTTCAGGGCTCGAAGTCGAAATATTGGGTGGTGCACCCAAAATTGGAGCTGTGCACCCATGGAGGTAAAAAGAGACTTTTTACCTCCATGGTGCACCCAAGTTTTTTTTTTTCTGTGAGTGCACCAGTGCACCCAATTTTTTTTACACATTGTAATAAGTATTTTTGCACATATTAAATGTATAATTGTATACAGGACTTGGCATCTAAGTGTCAGACAAAATAATAAAATCTTTGTTGTAGTGCTTGCTGAAGATTTTGAAGTTTGCTTACATAAAATCCGATTCAGCTTTTAAGAAAAGCAGCGGTAAGATGTGTAATTAGGTTTTGTTTTATATGGTGCACCCAAAAATTTTTTGTGCACCTATATTCCCAACAAAAATGAATTTCGAGCCCTGTTGTTATATGGCATCCTTCCTTTGACCATGGTCAAGTCCCAAATCCTTAAATAAATGAATGAATTTGTTTTGAACTTTATTGCTGTACATGGTACAATGTATGTCAACAGTGACAATGTGATCAATATAATAAGACTATTGTAAGAAACTATATGACAAGATCACAAGATTTGATATGCCACGCCCACCTGTAGACACGCCCACCTATATATCTACTAGTGTCATGTCATATTTTGTGGTCAGTGGCATTATTTTACATTTGTAACATTCATGAACAATAAGTTAGTTAGATATTAGAATATAAAAAGCCATGGTTTGGTGTTATTTTGG
Source organism: Branchiostoma belcheri (assembly GCF_001625305.1). NCBI lineage: Eukaryota > Metazoa > Chordata > Leptocardii > Amphioxiformes > Branchiostomatidae > Branchiostoma > Branchiostoma belcheri. The sequence continues at coordinate 576,810 of NW_017802958.1, forward strand.
TCAATCTACATGGGAAATCCAATAACAACAACATACTAGTAATATTTAACAGAGATAAGATATCAATGAATTGCATTTTACACATTTTTCAAATACTTTGTACAGATCCAACATGAATAACTAAAGATAACATTCTTTTGAGAATGCTGTTATACTTGCTAAAATTACAGTAAAATTGTCTTATTGGATTTCCTCCTAACTTGGTTTTACTCAAATTCTTGCCCATTGGTCAATACTAATTAAATCAGCCCAGTGCATGATTGATCCAGGTTACCACCTTCTCTGATTGGTTCATCAATCTTCTGCCCTTTTTCTCATTGTGCAGAGTGCTGAATCTGGGGACATCATCCGGTCCATTGACAGAGGGATTGAACAAGTTCACATGGCTGCCATGAACAATGGTGGAACATACACAGCACAGCATAGAGAAGTCTTACAGTAAGTCATGTGCAGGATCAGTTTCTTTCTTCCTTCCTTCCTTTCTTTCACTTTCCTTCTTTCTTCCCTTCTTCTTTCTTTGCAACGGCAATACACATGGAGCACTAGGCAGCAAATTCAGCTGATTCTGTTCTCCACACGTTACAGAACATTAATTTACACACAACAGTTAGATACAAGCAAAATTATATCAAAATACAAAAATAGCTAATATACAATAGCTAAACAGTGTCGTTAAGTATTACGAAAAACTAAAGATTAAAAGATTCAGAAGAAGCTCCGCAGACACAAGTTTATTTGGTTATCGAAAATTTAACATGGTGTGGAGGGTATGACACCCCTGACATCATCATCAATAATATACAAATTGTACATAGAACTAGAAGTGTACCACAGTTCTATATGCATGTGTAGGATATCCCATCTAGCTACTGACTAAATGTAATCTGTACTACAAAGAAGTTTTGGTGGAATAATGACAAGTACGAAGGTCTAAAAACTGAGAATTAAGTGTTCAATTTAGACGTCCTTCCTGTCCATATTTATCTACAATGACATATAAATGGTGATAATGTTGTGTACAAAATTTTTTGTGACAGGAAGCTGATAGCTCACAGGAAAGCCACCATAGATAAACAGAGCCAGGATTATGTACACCAGCAGAGTGTGGGGATTCCCTCCCAGCCAGGCCGCCCTGCACCCAAGGCTCCAGTCTCCAGGGTACCAGGTGAGATATGGAAATTGTAGTTAGGCAACACTGATTTGATTTTATGGATGACATCCATGCGCACATTGATTTTCACCTGATTTAAAAATAATAATAATAATTACCTCTGAGGCTCTGGCCTGGGTGCCATCCTCCGTAGTCCATGGTATCTAGGTATGGTAATTAGTGGTAACTGTATCTGTATTGCCAGTATAACCGCCTTTCGGTGTAACACACCAGCTTTGCAGGCACGCGGCGCGGCTACATGCTGCTATACATGTAGCAGACACCCTGTGGTGTTGGGTTACATTATGTAGCAAAACAGAGTTGGAGCGGCTGCTCACCATATAATGAATGTGTTTGCGTAACTATTACAATAAGCATATTAAGAAGTTTGTTAGGCTAGACCATGTGAAGGTAAACAGTATGCAAATACGAAAGATTGATCGTACTGACAAATAATTGTTGCAGATTCCCCAACAAGACGTCGGTCCACAAAAAGCCACAGGGCACCACCGGCCCCAAACCAAGTCACTGTGCCACCACAGAGGACAGTCAGCAGTGAAGCATGTATGCAGGCACCTGACACTTCTAGCATACAGAGACCCGGTAATACATGTATACTAGTATCATGCTACCACTTATACTGACTAGTGTTGACATCACTATATAGCCTATACCAACAATTTATATCATACCCGGGCTGCAATAACGTTTGATAATGGGTTCCGGAACGGTACAGCCCGGGCTTCCATGGCTTCCATAGAGTGATTCGAATGTGTTTTGCCCTCATATATATAACTGCGTGCGCCTCTTTTGAAAATTTGAGTACAGAAGTACGGACGTTGGAATTGATGTTGTTGCATTTTAGGGTTTAGGGGCATCAACTTTTGGCTCATCTTGCATTGAAAGGCGTGTTTTCTTGGGTGGGTATGACATAAATAAAATACAACACGGTGTATTCCGCATCGCCCTCGGTCCCGGCCTTCCCGCAATTCGGATCGCCCGATGGCTTGGCCCAATAACTCGAGCGGTGTTGTATTCTATATATATATATTGTACATATTTGTTGTTTGGTTGATACACAAGTAGAACATTTGATGTACTGTAGTCCTGGACATTTGGCAGGAATTTGTACAGTTGTAAAAACGGGAGCATTCTTAAAATATGCTCTAGCCAGCACCAGTTTTTCCGTCAATTGCAGGAGCTTTGCAGCGTGTGATGGGATAATGTTATTTAACAAATCTGTCAACCTTGATGGGCACAATATTGACAAAGATCTTAGGTAGGATTATAAAAACGTTCAAAGGACCACCAACAACCACTCTCAACACCATGATTTACCTCTCAAACTGTGGGAAATTCAGTTGTTAAAGGCTTGAAAATGCAGAATTTGTCCTTGGACACCCCTAGAATGTAAGCACTCTTCCCAGGTCCAATCATAAACCTGGGCTGACAGAAAAAAAAATGAGCTGGCTACAGCCCTGCTAGAAATTTATTGTATACACCTTAGGCCACACCAATCTAATTTCTTGGTTAACGGATTCGCCCGCTTCATTATTTTCTGATTTGCAAAAAAAAAGAAAAAATTCAGAATCAACTTCAAAATGCTCAATGACATATTTTGCCCTGAACAGTTGAAAACAGTCCTTTTCTTCCTAGTTGTTACAGTTATTCCATCTTTCAATGCAGTGGTATCATTAAAAGTTCAAAGTTCATTGTTTAAATTTTGAACCAGCCTGGTGTGTTGACTTCATGGCTCCTATTGTACTATTTTGGGCCATAATAGGATGCCTAGGCCTGTTTTTATTTTTATTTTTTTTCGCCCACCCTCTCCATTATTTTTCTAGAAAAATCCATTAGCCAAGAAATTAAATTGGTGTGGCCTTATAGGATAATCCTTTTATTATGCATTCCTCACATCAACAGCTCACATGCAGAAATTTGAGATATACCAGGACACTTCAGCAAAGGTGGCAACAGCAGACACCTCCTCACAGACTGAACGTTACCCTCTGAAGGACAAAAGTTCCCAGGAAACCTATAATATACCAGAAAACATGGGTTCAGAACTTGTAGAACTGGTCCGAGTAAATACAGACGTGAGCTTCCAGAAGTCAAGAACAGCTGTCTCCTCCATCTTAAACCACATAAAGGACAAGGTGCCTGGACTAGAGAGGGCAATGGAGGATATTATGAGACAGGTCAACTCAAGTAAGGTAAGATTCACACAGATTTCATTTGGTATAGAAATGTAATATCATTGGTACATTGTATCATCAAGGTTAAAAGTCAACCTCCTTGGTTTAAATTTGCAAAAGGAAAACATATTCTTTTTGCTATTTCTCCTCCTCTTCCTATTCTTCTCCAAACAAATTAGGTCAATGACCTGGACCAGACGTCTGTCACCATGGTAGCTGGTTCTGTAGCAGACACCCTGTGGTGTTGAGTTACATTATGGACTGATTTACTCAGGGAAAAAATATTCTAGCAGGGCTTTGAGTTGAAGAGCTGGTTACCATATACAATGTATATTATGTATCAATGTGCTTAACTCATGAATATAAACAGAGTCAGAGCAGTCTAGAGTTTGTGAAGATAGACATAAGGCCACCCCAATTTAATTTCTTGGTTAACAGATTTTCCTAGATAAATAATGGAGCGGGAGGGCGTAAAAAAAATAAAAGTAAAAACAGGCCTAGGTATCCTATCATGGCCCAAAATGGTACGATAGGAGCCATGAAGTCAACACTCCAGGCTGGTTCAAAATTTAAACAATGAATTTTGAACTTTTAATGATACCACTGCATTGAAAGATGGAATAACTGTAACAACTAGGAAGAAAAGGACTGTTTTCAACTGTTCAGGGCAAAATATAAGCATTTTGCAGTTGATTCTGAATTTTTTTTTGTCAAATCAGAAAAAAATGAAGTGGGCGAATCCGTTAACTAAAAATAAAATGAATGTGGCCTTATTGTCTTCTATCTATGTCAGTTACACACAGTGAAGTCGGGTGATGGTAGCCAGGACAGTGAACGTCTGGAGGTTATCTTTAGTGAGATGAGCAGTGTGAAGGATGACTCACAACAGAGGAGCTGGCATCTGTATGAGGACCAGTCTATCATACTGGAATACCTGGAAGAACTCATGTCCATACTGGTATGTACAAGTACATACACTAACTATAATGGTTGTGATATGTTGAGGCCTTAGAATGATTCTGTGGATGACTACTTCATGAGAAAGTTTATCAGTAGTGTTGGTAGTTAGATGTTTAAATGTAAAACGTTTGGATTTGATCTTTTGAAACTTTTAGCAAATTTTGGATTTTCAAGCCTTTAAAAACACAATTTCACACATTTTGAGAGGCAAATCATGGGGTTAAGAGTGGGTTGATGTATTCATATTCTTAGTTAATCTTACCCAAGATTTTTGCTAACTTTGTCCGTCTAGGTTGACGGATTGGTTTAGAAATTTTCCATCACACACCACATAACTAGTGTTGCAATTGACAGAAAAATGGGTGCTGGCTAGAGCCCTGTATTGATGGTTCCATGGTCACAATATCAGGCTGTACATGTACATTAATGGCTATCCAGTAATGATCAAATTGTGTGTCTATGTTTCAGGAAAATGCCATGCCTGCAGTGTGTAGAAAGGCAGTCCAGAAGAACAACTATGAGGTTCTACACAACATGGTGCAGTACTACCAGATGGTAAGGCACTTAATTTCCTCACAAAAACATTTTTTTTTTTGCATAACCAGTAAACTACCTCTAGGAATGACACACCAGTTTTGTACAGTACAAGCTACATAAGTCCAGACTGTGTAAGGTTTGAATCATCACACCAGGAAGGACCCTTTTTAATCTTTTACTCAGGGTACACATTTGCACCTTCGTGCACAGCTTCAATTTTTTACTGGATGCTCTGATGCTCCCAAATATTTTTGTAAGCTTACATACTATGTAAAGATATGAAATTAAATGTGCTAGTGTACAGCACATTCTTGACACCTAATTGTCAGAAAATCTTAAGTTTGTCGTTTAAGATACTTCTACTATGGTAGGTATTTTATATTTATATTTTATATAGCTATTCCCCAAAATGAATTTCGAGCCCTGCACAATGTTACATGTACAATTGTACATATACTTTAGGCCACACCAATCTGATTTGTTGGTTCTCGGATTTTTGAAAATACATGTATAGTTAACTAGAAAAACCTAATGATAGCAAAGTCTGAGGACCTGGTTGATGCCTTTGTGGACTCAGTGTTATGTAGTAAATGCATCCATTTCTTCCTAGCCTTCTCATTTTTAGCCTGGTTGACCAAACTGCCATTAGCTCAGCACTATCCCTTTGGCGCCGAGAGCGTTTGGGGCTGCCAATCAGGCCTCAATTACCGCGCTTCGGGAGGGTTTTAGGTTTAGCATAATACAGGAAGTCAGCGGATACAGGGAAACCAGCTGGAGATAGGTCCGTGGAATAACTCGCCTGTGCTTGGTAAAGGCCGGGGCTAAAAAATTACCGCCAAGCCGACCAAAGGTTTGGTACCCAGGCTACCTCATTTTATGATGTCCACTTCCTATCTTAAAAATGTCTGAGAACCAACAAAATATTTTGGCGTGGCCTTAGTGTTTCCTGTGTTTGCGTTCCTCCCCAGGAACACAGACTGCCCATCCGGCTGGCCCTCCTGCAGGTGTTTGCAGGCCTGTGTGGGCTGGAGAGGGAGGTGATCTCATGTCTGGTGTGCTCCATCCTGCCTATGGAACTGGCCAGAGACATGCAGGACAGTGTGGAAGGTCAGGAAATGGAACATGGCTGTTTGTAGTTACCACATGGTGTTACTCATCAGTGTAATACTATAATTTTAGCTAGCAACACTTTAAAGCAGTACTTTGAGTGTTCTAGCCACCGTCTTAAGTTTCTGTTATTTAACAGAATTTTGCCTCTCATGATGGACAAAAAGTTTGCCCAATCTGTCATCTTTGAAGGACAATAATGCAAAAGTGCATTAAGATGTGGGAAGAGATGACTGTTAAAATTTTATAGTCTATTAACAAATATATGCCGTAAATTGCAAAAAATATTGGAAAATGATACCAATGTCGTAGAATGCCACAATCAATTCCAAAAGAAAAAAGAACATGTGAAAAAGACTGAAACTGAAGAGTCTATTATTCGCCATACTGTACTATACATGTGTGTTTAGTCATTTGTTCAATCTAACTAACTTCTAAGCTTGGGTTCCCAACTTCCCAGAGGATGTCATCCATATAATTGAATCGACATGGCCTAATTAGGCATACCCAAGATAATTCTTTTCTCAAACTATAGATTGAAAGACTTACACATTTTCTTGTGGTTATACATTTCAGCACTGCAGAAACTCCAATACTCAGCCCTGCTGCTCACTATGCTGTTCTCTACTGGAGAGGCCATACCTGTTCACCATTATGGTCTGTAATAGTACTTTATTTTTACACAGAAATGTAAAAATATAACATAGGGATGCAAAAAAAGGTGCTGAAGTGGAAAGCTTTACTTTCTCGGTCATTGTGATTTAAAAACATTTCAATCTACTACATATGGTACATTTATGTGTATGTAAGGCCACTCCAATTTTGTTGCTTCTCAGATTTTTCCAGAAAAAATATGAAGCGAAAAAAAAATAAAAGTAAAAACAGGTCTAGGCATCCTGTTGCAACGATAGGAGCCACGGAGCCAACACAAAAAGCTGGGTTATTATTTAAACAGTGAATTTTGAACTTTTAATTTAAACCACTGCATGATAGATGGAAAAACTGTAACAACTATATATAGGAAGAAAAGGCTGTATCCTTAACTGTTGGGGGCAAAATGTGAGCATTTTTTAGTTAATTCAGAACCAGAATCTTTTTTTTTTTCAAATCAGAAGGCGAATCCAAGAACCAACAAATTAAATTGGTGTGGCCTAAAGTTAGTCTCTCAGTCATCTTGAACATTTTAAGCTACTATATAATATGTATTTGATATTCATATGTCTTATACCTACTTATTTTCGTGTCATGAGGCCACAGCAATTTAATTTCTTGGTTAACGGATTCGCCCGCTTCATTTTTTTTCTCATTTGCAAAAAAAAAAAATTCAGAATCAACTGCAAAATGCTCATGTTTTGCCCTGAACAGTTGAAAACAGTCCTTTTCTTCCAGTTGTTACAGTTATTCCATCTTTCAATGCAGTGGTATCATTAAAAGTTCAAAATTCATTGTGTAAATTTTGAACCAGCCTGGTGTGTTGACTTCATGGCTCCTATCGTACCATTTAGGGCCATAATAATAGGATGCCTAGGCCTGTTTTTTTTTTTTTTCCCGCCCACTCCATTATTTTTCTAGAAAAATCCGTTAACCAAGAAATTAAATTGGTGTGGCCTGAGGTCTTAAAACTACTCCTTCTCTCCCCAGAACACCTGAGTGAAGAGTTTGTAAGTTTCCTGTTGTCTCATGTGGAGGAGCCACCAGAGGGAGATATCCATGAACAAGTGCCTGATCTATTCCTCAACCTCATCCTGGCCTTCAACCTACACTTCTCAGGTAACCAAAAATAAAAACTACTGTACAGATTTTGAATATTTAGGAACTTCCCATCTACACTGGGAAAAGTGGAATTCCACACTTAAAGTGGAGACTGTTACAAGTGCAAACTGTTATGAAAAGTCGTGCAAAGCGCGATTGAAAGCTGCATATTTCTTATCTAAAAAAACACATACAAAAGCTGTGCACGTTTTGTGTATATCACATTGATTTCTCGTAAAATCAGGTAAATTGCATGTACCCGGTAGGTGTTCATGTATTCACATTTGATACATGTAGATATAGATTACCCACATGCAATTGCAGCAAATTAGTGCACATGTTTTACATAATGCAATGCTTTTGTTTTAACTGTTTCTTGCGTAATGTTTACATGACTTTTAGTAGCAATTCAAGCTTCTTTTGCATGAGATATAAACAAGTTAAAACAGACATAAAACACACATGGAGTTTTATGGTACAAATTGACAAACAAAGCACCTTTTACTTTCTGACACTGTTAAACTTATCATTGTGTTTTTGAAAAAAAAAGGTCTTGTATATATACCTAGCTAGTACAATAAGTCTGAACATTTTTCTACCTCTTGTTTACAGACCCAAAAGATAACCTTGTGATGAAAGCCATCGCCAGCAGTAGCAATGTCAGGACATTTAGTGAGAAAATCATGCTACTGGTAAACAGAGGAGGTAAGTATGTATCTGTATCTGTATAGCCGGTATAACCGCCTTTCGGCATAACACACGCGCAGCGGCAGCTGGCTATATCACACCGATCGACTTGTTACACCGATCGACTTGTATCTTGTATCTATATATGAATTGGGATGTTTATTATGTTTACCTTTGCAGAAGGTACACAAATTGCTTTTGCTCTGTTTCATTTTTCTTCTACAAACACAAAAGGTCAATGACCTGGACCAGACATCTGTCACCATGGTAACTGGTGCTGTAGCAGACACCCTGTGGTATTGTGTTACATTATGTAGCAAGACAGAGCTGAAGGGGCTGGTCTCCATGTATTTATATATAATTATATAGAATGTATTTTAGTAAGAACACATGAAGATACATACATGTATTATGCATTTGCTTACCTTCCATACATGTATAGATACAGATTTACATTTTCTGTTTTTATTATGTAAAACATTCCGTTATTTTCAGATGACCCAGTGCACATGTTTGATCATGAGCCAAGGCCCCCTAACTCCCTGCTGAAGTTCCTTGCTGATGTGTTCTCGAGTGAGGTTACCTCGGGGATCTTCTACACTACTGACATGATGGTTCTGATTGACATCATAGTGAGACAGGTGTCGGATCTCCCACCTGGAGATGAGGTAAGCACATTATACTGTTAGCATAAATTTTTAAAGTCAATTTTCTCGTCATTCAGTAAGTTAAATCAACCCTATCCCATAGCATGCTGTAAATCACTTTATCTTTGTGGTAGCAAAAGTTCAAAATATATGTTTGCGATGGTGGCAGGTGCAGAAGAAAGAAAGTTTGATTCTGTTCCCATTTGGAAGCTCGTGTAATAACCAAATGCAACCCAGGGCTGTACTGCTAGTTCTTAAACAGGCCAGAACACCCGTATCGAACATTATTGTGGCCCAGGTATGACATAAATGTCAATATCAGATTTCCTCATTTGGGTTGGTGGTTTCCCTGAAATGCCTACACTCATGATGATAATGATCATTCTGGCATACTGTTTTAATTGAGTAAAGTGAGGAAAGTTGTTTTAAGTGCCTTTCCCAAGAAGAGCACAAGGTTGGTGACTTTGCAAGATTCGATTCTGGGACTTCTTGGTTCTGAGCCGAATGCTCTGCCCTTACGCCACACAACCCACAAGTTATGCTATTTGCCACTCTGAAATTGCATTGGATGCCTTTACATTGTAAGTCATATTTTCTATTTATGTTCTGTCATCGTTGTTATCCCATTGTTGCCCCCCCCCCCTACAGATCAGAACGGAGCACCTGTCCCTGTTCCACAGTATCATGAAGAACACGTCGTACTGCGAGCATCGTCATCGCCGTGACGACCTGCAGCAGTGCTTCCTGGCCATCCAGCGGGAGGAGGAGAAGGAAGGAGAAGCAGACAAGTTCATCGTTGGTCAGATCTGGGCAGACTTTCCCGACATCTTCACACGGTCAGACTTGGTCTGATGCAGGGGTCTAGCCAGCACCCGTTTTTCCGTCAATTGTGGGAACTTTGTGACTTGTCGCTAGAACCCTGGTCTGATGGACACTTAGTGCTGTGTACCGGTTCACTGGACTTGGATCCAGACTTGTAAGAATGTTTAGGTTCAAGTCCCATAAAACCTAAAAGTCAAGAACCTAGTCCGGACTTATTACCATAAAAGACCATTTCACATACCCCTTTTCTTTCCAAACCACCTAAAACCTTCCGTAGATTGCAAAATCTTTGCTGCAAAATGAAGAAAACATTGCCATCGGGCATCATCAAGTAACGTGCTCCATGTTATGTGGCCAAAGTCGGACAGACAACATTGCAAGGTTGCCAAGTGCAATTTTGTATATTCCATGGGTTTAGGTCCAGACTTACAATTTCAGAACTGAACCTAAACCTCTGGACTTGAATCTGGACTTGAACCTAAATGTGGGTTTAGGTACGCAGTACTATGAACACTAGTCAATTTTAGAACTGTAGACCTTTCACAGACCCTACTGCTAGTGGGCAATGTGTAATCAAGGCTAAAAAAAGGGGAGAATAATCATTCAGGGCTGGCTAATGTCATGAAAGGCAACCAATGCAATTTCAGGTCTGCAAAACTGGATGTTCAAGGTCAATTTTCTTTTAATGTAGTAAGTTGAATCAATCCTATCCCATAGCATACTGATATCTGTGAGTGTGAGGCAAAAATGTCATGTTGCTGACGGAAAACCATTGCTTGTTTTGAATCGTAGGCTGGTTCTAGCTAGGTTCAGATTTCCTCATCCAGAATATTTGTTTTGCCACCCTGAAATTGCATTGGATGCCTTTAAGGTGGTACATAGTTTCTGGATATCACAGGGAAGTGTTCTGACCAAACTAGTACATAGACAAAGCGATCTGATGTTCAATGGACCTATCACATTATTACGTCACAGTTTGTTTACCGCAATGAATGCCGGTCAATCAACGTTTATATTGTACAGGGGTGCGTAGCGCGGTGTGTGTTTGTGTAGCGTTAGCCTTAATATAAGGCTTTTGATACAGTACTACTTTCGTCTAATGTCACAGCTAAATCACCCATTACGGCATGTAATGCTGTGTCAACAAAACTATAGACGCAGCAAAAATCAAACATACCTGACTTTGAAATGATCTTTATTCTTTAACTAACCGTTCTAGAATGTTCTTTAGAACAGGTTAACAAACTGTGACGTAATAATGTGATAGGTCTATTGGAAAGCCTTATTAGTCAGGCTATAGTGGCTAACAAAAACGTTGCAAATTTCCTGCTGCTGCCTTCTAGCCTGGAATCCAGTCTTGTCAGATTTGGTCTGCTCCAAAAGTGTCAGGGAAGTAACTTTGCAAGCAAACCAAAGCTGACAAGACTGGATTCCAGGCTAGCTGCCTCCCATATTAGTACCTACTGAATATAACACTCAGTTGAGTCCAATCCGATGTTTGCTGCACTTGAAACTAACAATTTTCCAGGTATCACAAATACTTGTAGATGTGCGCAAATGTCAGTATCTATAATATATGATTCTGATATGATACTGAAATAAGAAAATCTATGATCTGCTATGTCTATAGTACCACACAGATGCTATTTAAGATATTATATAAAACATGACATAGACACAGTGTATAAAAAGGTGATAGGTTCTATTTTGACACAGTGATCAGAATGATAATACAAAACAGATATATAGTGCGCTATCTTTTTATTAACCATAAATTATTTGTTTATCTGCAATAATTCTGCAACATTCATTCCAGAGCATATGTGTGTAAGGTCTACGGCAAGAAAAATTCTCACTGCATTATAATTCTAGATTCAAATTATATTTGCAATATGTTATTGCTTTGCTTGTATTTGTTACAATTACTGTCAAGTGTCAATACTGCTTTAATATTGAAGCTAAACTTGTTTTTTAATTCATTGTCTGCTGCATCATTTTATTTATGTTCATACTATCAAAAATGTGCTGCCATCTACGATATTGTTAATGGCCTAACAGGTACTATATTTTACACTAAGTCTTGTAGATTCTACAAATTATTATAAAAGTAGTTACATTTCTGTGAATTACATTGTGATAACCAAGAAGTTGCCAAATGCAGCTGGCATCCCAACGGCCTTCATCAGATACAACTTTAAATCAAGGCCTTATCTTTGCAAGGTCTTAACCCTTGTCCTGCTGGCAATTTTTACACAATATTTTTAAATAATTTCATGTCTTAATCAGGTTACAGACCCTTGACTTTTTTTGCCCTGCGGCGGCGTAGTTACTTTCGCATTCGTTGCGTTTCGCTGCGGTGTGATGCATTGCACGAGAAACACCCCCAAATCGCACATACACAGGGCACTATATAGATGGCACTGTACGTACAACCCATATATATATGGGCCCCGCAGGACAAGGGTTAAGAAAATAAAGACATTGATATCATACATTAAAAGTCAACTTATTACACAATTGCCAGTGTGTTCTATGTAGTTTGGTCCTCTTCAATTACATTGTAGAACAAATATCTAACATAATTACAAAAATACCAATCAGGAAAGCTTCAAGCCTTTCTTAGCCAAGTCTCTTCTTGCCTCCTCAATTTCCTGTAAGAGTGACATGGAATACAACATTAAACATAAATACAAGATAAACATGTAGACTTCTTAACCTGTCTCATGATTACAAGAATATTACGAAAAGGTTGAAGCACAGGGTATTGCAAATTTAAGGCATTCAATGCAACTCAAGGGCAGCAAACTGGATTTTTAAAGTCAATTTTCTGGTCATTGTTGAATCAATCCTATCCCATAGCATACTGATATCTGTAAGGCAAAAATGTTACGTTGCTAATGGAAAACGGAGCTTGTTTTGCATCATCCTGCTTTTAGCTATTTATGAGTGGTACCCAAAAATAAAGAGATTCCTTACATAGCTTGTTTTGGGGCTATTTCCAATGCTTCAAGTATATAAAATGATGACAAAATGTGCTAAGAAACTGCACTGTAAATATCTATATCAGACAAATTTCCTCATCTAGATGTAGAGTATTTTTTGTTTTGTTTTGCTGCCCTGAAATTATATTAGATGCCCTTAAGAAGCATCATGAGAGTTCTGACCTGTTGGAGCTCTTTGGCAGCATCTTCACAGTCATTAAAGGTGGCAACTCTGTAGCCAATAGTTGCTAATGAGTAGCACTGTAATAAAGGAAAAAGGTGGGGATTAGTAAATGAATACATACCTGTAATTCTATGTGATAACACGGTTTACAGCAAAGTGAGCAAACAATGCAATTGTATGTTGTAGCTTGAATTCGAATTTAGAATATATTTCATCTAGAGTTAAATCTTCTTGTGTCAGAGTGCTGATTTGACAAGGTGTTACAATCAGCCTGTGAGTTTAGGCTCAAGTAGTGTTACAAAATGTGTATGTAGAATGGATTTATAAAATATCATCAATTGCTCAATAATATATGATTGGCCTACTTTCAGTAAACTATAGTACTGACTGTACATAAATAATTACATGTATGTACATGTATATTAGGGGATGCCTCTATACCTCTGTATGTAAATGCCTTTCATTAATATAATGCTCTAGATCTATGGCATCATTCACAGCTATTAGTATTAGTAATCTTCCAAGCAGAGGTTGGTGGGGAGTATTGTGAACTTTCTATCATATGCCCCGTTTTTCTGTTGCGGCTCCCACTCTGGAAACCCCATTGGTGGAAGTAGCAACAGCAAAATGGGACATAAGATAGAACGTTCACAATGCTCTCTCCAACATCTGCTTGGCTGCAACAAGTTTCCTGATGAGTAGAGGATACTTACTGCAAAACTCATGAGAAGATACATGGGTGCCTGTGGAGGGGAGAGATAGAAATTAACAAATGTTCCTGACTGGAACAAGGAGGTTCCTGACTGTAAAAAAAAAGGATCAAACCAGTTCAGGCCAAAAAAAGGTTTAGATAAAAGAAAAAAAATTAAATCTTACAGTTCTTGGTGGCAAATGTTCACATGCAGGGTTGGACAAGTCCCATTGCCCACTTGCCCAGGGCAAGTAAAAGCACTGTTCGGGCAAGTGAATATCCCTCTAGGCTTGCCCGATTGGGCAAGTAAATTTTTTGGATGCAAAGTATAGCCCCTGCAGTATTCTGACCAAGTTTCAAACAATTTTGATGAATTAAGCATCCAATATTATAAACTCTATCATAATAAAATAATTTCCTTTCTGCTAGTAAAATGCATAGAAATACTTCATATTTTGGGCAAGTGAAAAGTTGGTTCGGGCAAGTGGAAATGACCATGTGCTTGCCCGATACGGCAAGTGGATTTTTGAAAACTTGTCCAACCCTGACATGTTAGCTAGGAACATTGGTGCACCAAATCCATAGTGTTTTTGGCACACATTTAGACAGATTAGCCAAAAAAGGCTCGGAGGGCATAACTCCACCGTTGGGGAAGGTAAGGTACTGTAAAGTGCCTTTAAGTTTCTCTCAAAAGGGCAAAGTGTTGGGGTACGGTGAGAATCGAACTCAGGACCTATCAGTTCCGAGTCCAACGCTCTAACTGCTGCGCCACTGATGATTTCTTAAATCCCACACAAGAAGTTATGAATTTCCAGATAAAATCAACTTTATACTCATGAGAGATACTGACCACCCAGACAACCTCCTTCCACTGTGGAGTGAGCTGTGCCGGCACCAGGTCCCACACCAGACATGCCCACGTACCCAGGAGCAGTCCCACCCCCAACAACCACTGCAGTAACTTCGTCATCTCCTGTTCATAGACAGAGCATTATTACAGACCATTAGGCCATGTTGATTTGATTACATGGATGACATCCTCTGGGAACCCCAAAACTGCATGTGTGCAAGTAAAAAAAGTTTTGCAAAACAGGTTGCCTTTATGATAAAATCTATGTGGTCATGAAGGTTGAGCAAATAACTAAACACACAGATTATGTTATGGCAAAATTATTATAATAGACTTCATTTTCAGCTCTTTCAGCTCAGAGTATCATTGTCCTTTTTTGCAATGTATGGCAATATATTTGTTAACTTTGCAACTTCTTTGTACAACTTACAGTATGGTCGAAAACTTCTCTCTCTCTCTTTTTATTTTTTTATTTTTGAAACGGACGAAAATTCATGCACACGTGGATGTCATCCATACAATAAAATTAACATGGCCTTAGGGACCGTTATTTTGGTCTACGTGTTGCCCTGCATGTTTTGAGAACAGTGCAGCACTACTGACTTCTGGTGTCTATGAAAAGGTAAGAACATGGCGAGTAGTTCCTGCTTTATGCATCACAGTTTTGTACAGCACACGAAATCTATTTTGACGTGGATATGATGCAACGAAAGAACATGCAACATCACGACGAAATTGCACAGCACACTAGCTAGCAGATATTTGTACGTTTCTTTATCTTTCTAAACTCCATTGTTCAAGTAAAATCCTAGTTCAAAGATATGGTTAGACTATAACGTACTTGTTCAAAGCTTACCGTTTCTCAAATGGCTGTAAAATAGCTTTGGACACAGGGAAAAGTTTCGCCACGTCTCTTTTTTGGAAAAAAACTCCCAGTCAGCTGGTGACCTTTGAACTGTGATAGATGTTACCGTAAATCGTACTGTCTAAAATAGATGTCTAGTCCACTGTAATAATGATTTCAACAGGTTATTGCGGATATTTTGCATGTTTATGTTGATATATGAGCAAGTATCTACATATCTACGTTATTTTTATAGTGAGAAAGCAGGAAATATACGATTGTCGTAAAATTAGGTTCAGTAAAAAGTAGCTCTTTATTTGTCACATAAAGTCACCAACATATAAGGGAAACTTTTTGCGTTCAAAAATCAATTCTTCTGAATAATTGCAAAGTCACAAGTTATCTTAGAATACACATAATGGATTTTTAAGCCTAATGCAATCAACATTTTTAATCTATAAAGACAAATTTTGTTGTTAAAGTTATGCGAACCCGCGTGTACGAATAGTTCGTCATAAACCTCCCGGAGAGGGGAGGGTCATCCAAATCATCCCGGTACAGAGGTATCGCCAGCTCAAATTTCCACAGAGCAGCCACGATGAACAGCCATGCTGCTATTGGTCAGGACACTGGACTGCTACTCATATGCTGCAGCAATACCTCAGTTTCGGTAGTATGGGGAGGGCTACCTGCGTCTTTCCCTCGATTTACCTGCAAAAACGTCAACTTTTACGTCTATATTCACTGCATTTGTGTTGCTCTTACCTCTGGGGACAAGGAAAAGCACAGTTCAGATCATATCTGAGGGAATTTAAGCTCTGAGGACCAGCTAACACTACATATAGGTAACAGTTAACGTTAAAAATTATATCAAGGAGATTTTGATTCTTAACAATTTAAGCCTCCTTGAATATATTTGCATAACTTTTAGCCTTTTAGCTCTGGGGACAGGTAATAATTGCGCGGCTCTTAGGTCTCGGGGACCAGGTAAGGTACCGTACAGGTAAAAATTGCGCGGCTCTTAGGTCTGGGGATCAGGTAAGGTACCGTACAGGTAAAAATTGCGCGGCTCTTAGGTCTAGAGACCAGGTAAGGCACTGTACAGGTAATAATTGCGCGGCTCTTAGGTCTGGGAATCAGGTAAGGTACCGTACAGGTAAAAACTGCGTGGCTCTTAGGTTTAAGGACCAGGTAAGGTACCGTACAGGTAAAAATTGTGCAGCTCTTAGGTCTGGGGATCAGGTAAGGTACCGTACAGGTAAAAATTGCGCGGCTCTTAGGTTTAGAGACCAGGTAAGGCACCGTACAGGTAATATATGCACGGCTCTTAGATTTTGGAACCAGGTAAGGCATCGTACAGGTAATAATTGTGTGGCTCTTAGGGTTGAGGACCAGGTAAGGTACCGTACAGGTAATAATTGTGCGGCTCTTAAGTCTGGGGACCAGGTAAGGCACTGAACAGGTAATATATGCACGGTTCTTAGATTTGAGGTACCAGGTAAGGCATTGTAC